>NC_050463.1:1652965-1847965 GCF_903995425.1 Onychomys torridus
TCGTGTTCATGCCCGTGGCCCCAGCCACAGCAGGGCTTGTTAGGGCTGCTCTGGTCTGCACTCACCTTGATCTGCCTCAGTGCTCATGCTGTGGCTTGCTCACAGGGCTGGGGGTTACTCATGCACGTGTGCCCTCCTCCCGTGGGGCTGAGAGAGCGTGGGGAGCCCCTCTTGACAAGTGCAACCTCGGGTTGGTTCCAGGAAGGATGGCAAAGGCAGCCCGCTCTTGCTCACTGGCCCTATCCAGAGACAATCCTGACTAGAGGCAGATGTCCCTAGTCTCTGTCTCCCTTCTTCCAGGGGCTCTGATGGTCAGGCACCCCAACTCCTGCATTAACAATCGGGGCAACCCTGGCCACCCACTGCCAGGGCGGAGACTGTGTGGTTTGTGACCTCATTACAGGGACAGGCAGGTGGCCTGTCACAATGAACAGGCCAGGACATCCCAGGCCCTCTAGTCCTGTGCCTAGGAGCCAGGGCTACCCCTCAGACGTCAATGCCTCGGAGTTGGGGGCTGGAACATGCGGCAGAGGCCCCGACCACACCCTGCCATTTGCCAGACTGTCCCGACCGTGGCGTTGCCTGAGCCGGCCTCCACAGCCGCCTTTCCCTTTCCCACCTCCATGGACTTGCCCCAGAGCAGCTAGAGTCCCATGTCCTTCCGCACCCCGAGCACGGCGCCCCGGCCCCCGCTGCGCTGCGAGATGCGTGTCCTGCTCACACTTAATGACCACAGCTTCCTGGTGCTCCGCAGCTCCGTCATGGGCCTCCTCTCCTCCTGTGCTCATGTCCCCTGTCCCCCACCAGCCCCAACAGGTGCCAAGAGGGCGCTCCCTGCCAGCAGCAGCCAGGTGTCCCACGGTCCTGAACCTGGCAGCCAGCCACTGAAGACACGCACGTTGTCAGGGATGGCATCAAAGACCACCACCACTATCACCCCCAAGCGCATCGCCCACAGCCCATCACTCCAGGTACCCTGCACCCAGCTGGCTCTTCCCTGGCCTGCTCGCAGGACTCTGAGGCCCAAGAGCTCTGCTCGGCTCGGCTCCCAGTGTCCCTGCTAGGGTTCTGTGTTGGCCTTACAGTGTGTTCTGTTTTCTAGTACTGAGGCTGAACCAGAGTTCATGCAAACTGGGCAGGCTTTTCCTCTAGAATTCATGGCTGGGCTCGTGCTGTGGGCAACCTTTACCTATCTTCCCCAGCGGCTCTGTGTGCTGATCCCCTCCCCCACCCCGTCTCTCCTCCAGAGTCTAAAGAAGCCCGTTATCCCAAAAGAATTTGGTGGCAAGGTCCCCACTGTGGTCCGCCAGCGCTATCTCAACCTCTTCATCGAGGAGTGTCTCAAGTTCTGCCCGTCCAACCAGGAGGCCATTGAGAAGGTGGGGCAGGACAGGGAGGGAGCCCTGGTCACTGTGGCCTTGAGCTGAAGCCAGGAAGGCCCGTTTGTCTCCCTGGCTCTCATCTGCTTGGTCCAAACTTGGTCCAAATTGACTGCCTGTACCACTTCCTCGTGGGCAGCGGGCTCTTCCTAGCCAATGTGTCCCTGGAATACATGGGCAGGGATCTCGCGGGGTCCCCCTGGTCCCACAGGCTGCCTGCTGGCACCTCAGTTTATCTGCCCCTCCTGCTGACGCTCCTGGTACCACTGTGCCCACCTAGGCGCTGAATGAGGAAAAGGTGGCGTATGAGCGCAGCCCCAGCAAGAACATATACCTGAACGTGGCTGTGAACACCCTCAAGAAGCTGCGGGGCCTGGTCCCCAACACCGTGCCCAGCCTCAGCAGTGAGTGGCGGCTGGCCAGGGAGGGTCCTGCCCAGAACTCGGTGCTCATGGGCTGCATTGGCAGCAGGGACCGTCCCTGGTACCCACACACAGGCTACTGCCTGAGTTCCTGTCCCTTCCTCCCTCACATGTGGGGCCTCCGCTAATGGCGCCCACAGCCTCTTCACAGGGAGTGGCTGAGCGCTGTGCATTTGCTAGAGAGAGAGGGAGAGACTGTTACGAGGTTCCCTTATGTCTCCTTGAGAGGCCACATTAGGCAGTCACCACCGTGATCTTGCTTCCCAGTGCAGCCCCTAGCCTCCATTAGCTTCTCCCCCACCTGCTGGAGGGGTCTGGGGGGCCTTTGTAGGTGGCGACACCTCAGAGCTTCAAAATGCATTAGTTATCTGCTTGAGTAGCTGCGACATGCCTCTGCCTCACACCTTCCATCAGGAACAGTAGGCCTGGCCTGACCACCCAGAACACGGGTGGGGGAGCTGCTCAGCCCTGGGGTGACTTGTCTCCCCTTCCCAGCAGGGACTCTGTAGGCAGGAGAGGGTATGTTCATATAGTGGGGGGCGGCTGAGGGCGGACTGCAGCCGGCTCACCCTCTGGCTCCTCTGCCCGTCCTTCTAGAAGCCAGTGGCCGCAGAGTTGTGTCCCATGAGGTGGTGCTGGGAGGCAGATTGGCAGCCAAAACCAGCTTCTCACTGAGCCGCCCCAGCAGCCCACGGGTGGAGGAGCTGAAAGGTGAGGTCACGCCTCTGCTGCTCCGTACTTCCCCCGCCCCCGCCCGTGTCCATGGCTGTCCTGTCCCGTATCTTTGCCCCCTCCTTTGCAGCAGTGACAGCCAGCGCCCCTGCAGGGACTGCCCTGTACAGCAGCGGGTGTGCGTGTGCCTGTGTGCGTGCCCCCTGACCCCCGCAGCACTGACACCCGGTGCCCACAGGGAACGCCTTGTACAGCCGTCTCAGGGAGTACCTGCTCACTCAGGAGCAGCTCAAGGAGAATGGCTACCCCTTCCCCCACCCAGAGCGCCCGGGGGGCGCCGTCATCTTCACAGCTGAGGAGAAGACGCCCAAGGACCGTGAGTCTCCAGCTGCATCGGCAGGACTGGGTGGGAGCTGCCTGCTGAGGTGGGCATCGTGCTCGGGGTGCTGGGTGCCAACCTCTCACCCGCTCGCCCTCTGCTTGCCCATCTGTCCTCACCCACAGCCTCCTGCAGAATTTGCTGTCGCTGTGGCACCGAGTACCTTGTGTCGTCCTCGGGCCGCTGTGTGCGCAGTGAGGAGTGTTACTACCACTGGGGACGGCTGCGGCGGAACCGAGGTGAGGCTGGGCCACTGTTGCACAGACAGCCCTGTGCCCACCCCGCTCCACCTCTGTGTGAAGGCCCCGGCACACGTCTGCTTGTCTTGCACTCCTGCAGTGTCCCCAAGGGGGAGACCTTCCCTGGGCCTGCATCAGCTTGAGATGCTGCTGGCCCAGATCTCTTCCCTGAATCCTGGCCCCTGGCTGCGTGGGCAAGGGTTCCTGCCTGGTGCCCTGAACACCATTGCTCTCTCTCTCCAGTGGCTGGGGGCTGGGAGACTCAGTACATGTGCTGCTCAGCTGCGGTTGGCTCTGCGGGCTGTCAGGTTGCCAAGGTAAGTCCTGCTGTGTGCCGCTCTCTGCCCTCGGCTTCTGTCGTGGACACTGTACCGGGGCTGAGGGACACACTTGAGTGCTGTATTCAGGCTTGTCACGGGCCCCCGCCCAGCCCTTCCAGTCAGGAGCACACTGGGCCCACCTGCCTCCACAGGCACCTGGTCCCAGGCTTAGCCAGGGCAGGGAAGTCCCCAGGTGTCACATGTGGCCTGTGCCGGTCCCGCTGCTGATCCCCTTGTTCCCCAGCAACACGTGCAGGATGGCCGGAAAGAGAACCTGGAGGGCTTTGTGCGTACCTTCCAGAAGGAGCTGCCTGAAGATTCCCACGCAGGGGTCTTTGCCCTGGACTGTGAGATGGTGAGTCTGGGCTCCTGGGAACCTGGTGCTGTGTGAGGCCGGGGCCAACAGAGAACCCCAGGCCCCGCAGCCCTGGGGGAGGCAGGAAGAGGACCAGGCCCAGCAGCTCTTCCTGATTGGGTCACAGGCTCACGTCATGACTAGTGAGAAGTGGTCTGTCCTGATGGCAAGACCTTCCCTGGGAGATATAAGATGCAGCCCCGACTGCCGAGGCAGGATGTGTTCTCAGGGGCTGTGCTCAGCACAGATAGGTCTACTCCACACCTGACCTTCAGAGCTGCTGCCCACCCCAGGTAGGCCCAGGCAAGTCCCACTGAGGGTCCCTGGACTGGGATAGTCCCCACTGACTCGTGGCCTCCAGCATCCCAGGGCTTGAGTCTGTCCCTACACCACAGTCAGCCAGTCACCAGGGCCCCGCAAGGTGGTGCTCAAGGCCAAACAAATCAGGGAAGTTCCCAGGGTGCTGCTTCCCCCTGTACCCCAGATGCTGGGGTTGGGGGTCCGAGAGGGCGGGGCCAGGACTTACTGGTGGCCAGGAGAGGGTTGGGTACGTGAGCAATCCTCCTCTTCTCCCCAGGGGCAGAGATATGCACGGAGGAGAGCCTGTCGTTTGGCCTCGGGGCCACCTGTAACAAGCTGGCGGAGTTCCTCTGAGCCTGCTGTGCTCTCCGGTAGCACACCTCCTGAGCAGTCGGGGGCCGGGCTGGGGGAGCCACGGGGGCCCTCCTTGGGGCCTCTGCCTGAAAGAACATAGGTCTTGGAGCCCAGCTCTGAGTCAAGAGCGCTCAAGGCTGGCTGGATGAGGAGCCCCAGGGTGGGGAAGCCTTCCCCCATCCCAGCTCCCTTAGCTTCTGGAAGCCTTGGTCCCAGGGTCCCAGGGTCCCAGGGTCCCAGGGTCCCAGGGTCCCAGGGTCCAGCAGTGTAGGGGCAATGGTGGGGCCTGCGACCTGTCTGCGCACGTCTCCTCAAAGATGCAGCCTTCCTGAGAAACTGCATCTGGGGCCCTGCCCCCGTCCTGGGAGGCTCTAAGGACTAGTTCTGAAGGTCTGTGTGTGCCCGAGCTTGTCATCGCAGCCCTGTGTGGCCTTTCCTGGGGTCCTCCCTGTCTCCCAGCCACAGCAGAGGCAGCCTGGGCTCAGAGGCCGGCTAGCCTGCTCCACTCCAATACCCACTGAAGTCCGCCTCACTCCTCCCTCAGTTCCTATGCCTGAGCCAGGGGCAGTGGGACAGGCAGTGGACAGGCATGCCTTTCTACAGGACACCAGCTTACCAAAGGCCAGCAGCAGGGGGCCTGCGATCCAGACTGGTGGCAGGCCTTCACCCTCCAGCTGCCCACCCTTATCCCCAGATCTGGGTCTTACCTCCTTGCCTGGCTTGCAGAGGTGGGAGACCCTTCTCTTCTGCCCCGGGAACAGAGTGGTCAGGCCTGCACACGCCTTCTCCACAGCCTTCTCCTTGGGGGGCTGGAAACACACATGCACTCCTCACTCTAGGCTTTCCTTGGGGCACACCCCGCCTTTACACCCAGCCCCACGTCACCACCAGACCGCAGGCGGTCCTGGAAGAAAGAGCCCTACCCAGGATCAGCACCCTGTGGCCCAAGGCCCGCCCCAGCACCTGCCTTCCAGGCTAGGGTGGCAGTTCTGTGGACAGGAGGCCAAGTGGGCATGGCTCTGCTGCTGCCCCCACACCCAGCCCAGGATCACGGCTCAGATATGGAGTGCCAGTCAAGGGCATCCGTAGGCTAGTGCTGGAGGGAACCAGCCAAGTCCATCTTTGTCTGTTCAGGGCGAGTGCCCCCTGGTGGCCAGCGTGGGGACATTGAAGAGGGACACCCAGATGGGTCAAGGCTGGCCTGAGCCAGGCAAGCCAGGGAGAGAGCAGAGAGGGGATAGAGGCCAGAAAAGGAGCAAGAGCTTGGGGGGAAGGGTGGGGCGGGCAGAGGACAAGAAAGGCCAAAGAGCTGGAGACAGGAAGTGTGAGGCAGGCGTGGGGCGGGAGGGCCCGGTACCCCTTTGCCGGTCAGTCTGAACGGTCAGTCGGACGCTGCCATGGGAAGCCGGCTGGGTGGGTAGAAAGCCAGCATCCTCGTTCTGGGCAGGGTGCAGGGGGGCAGCTGGCGGCCACCGAGGGTTCCTGAATTTTGAATGGAGTTAAGAGGCCGGTGCTGAAGGAGAGGCTTCTGCCTGGGTCACAGAGGCTGGAGTCGGCTGGAGACGGCTGCGGGATGGAGTGTCCCCTCACAGGGCCCTTGCCTGCCAAGGCCAGCGCCCTCACCTGCCGGGCCAGCCGGCCCTTGTCCTCCGTCTTCACACTGGTAGACTCATTGAAGATCCGCAGGCACTCCTCCATGGGGTCCGCATCGAAGTCCACCTCCTTCTCCAGGGCCGAGTAGTCCACATCCTCCTCTGCACATTGGCTGGCTCCCGAGGAGGAGGAGGAGGAGGAGGAGGAGGACGGGGAGGGCGGTGCGGGGGATGCGGGTGGCTCGGCCTTGAGACGCTTGGGCACCTGTGTCTCACCCAGGCCCAGGCTGGAGTCAGAGTCTGATCCTGAGTCTGAGCTGAGGCTGGGCAGGGTGGGGGGCCAGACCCGGGGTGCCCTGGCCCCCAAGCCCGAGTCCTCCTCCTCGCTCTCATCCCCAAACAATTCAGCGTGGCTCAGGGCCCGCTTCTTGAGCTTAGGGGCTTCCTGGGGGGCGCCCTCGTCCAGGGAGCGGGCCTTGCGGTCCACCAACTTCCCCGAGGGTGTCTTCTTATCACTGCAACCTTTCCAGGCCAGTGGTGTGTGGGGGCCAGACACAGAGTCTCGGGGCCGGGGCCCTCCACTGGAGGGGCAGCCTGGCCCCCCTTTCCCTGAGCTGGCCACCACAGTGGTGTTGGACGGCTTTTTCTTGGTCCCTTCAGAGCCCTTGCCCCGGGGGCTGCCAGCTTGCGGTCTCTTCTTGTCTGCAGACACCTTCTCCTTTTCCCGGGGCCGTCCTGGGTCCTTGTCTTTCTTCTTGTCTCTTTTACGGGCCTTGTCCTTGTGGCTGAGGCTGGTTGGTGTCCCACTTTTCTTTCTCTTGGCTTTGCCATCCTTGGGGACCCCAGCATCGTGAGAGGCCCTGGCTACTGTGTCTGCTGCTTTCGGAGTTTGCCCAAGGTCTTCCACGTCATACTGCACAGCCATTTCCTTGGTGCCCCGTAGGCTGCCCTCCACTGGCTCCGGGCCCTCCTTGGAAGCAGGTTTCCCAGGTGCCTTGCTTTCAGGTTCAGCCCCAACCTTGGGGCTGCTGATATCAGCCTTCGGCGGGCTAGCCACCTCATCTTCTGAGTCTGAGAACCTGGCCTCACAGCCACTAAAGGGGTCACAGGGCTTCTTGACGGCAGGTGTATAGGGCTCAGCACCCCGGGAGCCTCGAGGCCGCTTGGTGGCCCTCTCATCCCTGGCACTGGCCCTGCCAAGGTGCCGAGCTGAGTAGTTGGACAGTGGGTCATACTCTAGATCTGTTGATGGCTTTGAGCTGTCCACCACGTACTTGCCCCCAGACACGGGTCGGCCACAGCGGCGCGGCTGGCCCACAGCCTTGGGGACATACTCCAGGGCACTGGTACCCCCTCCAACTCTGCCCTGACCCCTCTCTGAAGGGGCCAATGAGTACTTGTGACCTGGTTCAGCAGGGGCAGCTAGTGGGGTGGGCTGGTAGCCTGAGTCTGGGCTCAGCAGGCCACCTGGTGTATAAGTGAGGGCCAGTGAGAAGGTGTCATCATCATCCAGGCTCGTGGCAGGGCTGCAGGGCGCCAGGGCTGAAGCCCCAGCACCGTGCCCCCGTGCCGTCTCCAGGAGCTCCTGGTAACGCCTCTGCTCCAGCTCCACCTCGCCACGCACAGCCTCGATGGCTTGGTTGACCAGCTCCAGCTCCAGCATGCCATCTCCTTGGCCCAGCACGCCATTCTCTCTCTCCGCAGGAGGCTGAGGCAGCTCCGGGTTGTACGGGTCATAGCCAAGCCCTAGAAGGGAAGAGAACACAGACGGCCCCTGAGCTGGCCTGCCAGAGATGGGCAAGGTAAGAGAGCCAGCTTTCCACAGCCTACTACACACCAGGCTCGGGCCCGAGGACATCCCCACCATGATGACACCATGATGCTGCTGGGTTGGGATCGGCCGCCCTATGCCAGGACCTGTGCAGAGGATGACAGACGGGTGCTGGTGTGTGTGTCTAGCTCAAGGAGGGGAGGGGAGGGTCTTCACAGACAGGGCACTGCCAGGGACACACGTGCTTCCTCTCCAGCACCACATAAACCAGTCACGGTGGCGCACGCCTGTCACCCAGCTCTAGGGAAGGACAGGCAGGAGGAGGGCCAGGGGTTAAAGCAAGCCTTTGCTACGTCGTGAGTTCAAAGCTACCAGCTTGGGCTATGTGAGATCCTCGTCAAAAAGGGGTACAGAAGCCAGGCAGTCGTGGCGCACGCCTTTAATCCCAGCACTCGGGAGGCAGAGCCAGGCGGATCTCTGTGAGTTCAAGGCCAGCCTGGGCTACAGAGCGAGATCCAGGAAAGGCGCAAAGCTACAGAGAAACCCTGTCTTGAAAAAACAAAAACAAACAAACAAACAAACAAAGGGTGCAGAGAAGTGAGGTTCCCAAAGACCTTTTGACATGGCCTGGAGACCACCAAGGTAGACAGACATGTTACCCACAGGACCTATCAGGAATTAAACCCCCACAGCTCAAGGCTCTGGCTGGCCTGCAACACTGTCCCAGTGAGTGGGTCTCACTTGGCTCAGTGCCTGTCTCAAGCTCCTGGGCCTGCATCTCCCCAGTGCTAGAGTCACAGTACACCCCACCACGGCCAGCTTTTCTGGAGTGATCGTCCTTCACTGAGCCAACACCCTCTCCTCACCTATCCTTCTTCCTCACAGAGGATGGGGATGACACAGTGAGAAGCTGCAGCTGTGGAGGGACCCAGTTTACACCCTGCCCCACAGCAAGCAGTGCACAGGCAACTCCATCCAGTCCCCTCTGGCCTCCACACGTTAACTCACACACCCCCATACACATTCAGACACACAATTCAAAGTAAAAATCAGGGTTGGGGATTTAGCTCAATGGTACAGCGCTTGCCTAGCAAGCACAAGGCCCTGGGTTCGGTCCTTAGCTCCTGAAAAAACAAAAAAGTAAAAATCCTTTTTTAAAGCCTTAATGAAGAGATTAGTAGTTATGGTGTGATCCCAAGTCTAAGCAAGAACTGTACGACCCAACCACGTCTATCTGGAAGAGGGTGGGGTCCAGGCACACTGATGACATCCCCTCTCTGAGCACTGTCCCCGAGGGAAGCTGGAAAACGCCCAATCGAGATGTAGGATCAGGGAGGGTAGTTTGTTACACACCAGCTGGCCTTCTTAACAGCCCATGCAGCCCTGCGGAAAGCCCGTGAGGTGACCCTGTGGCAGATGACCCTGAGCTGGGGACCATGCTGCATCAGCAGGAGCCTGGTGCCTCCCTCCACAGGGTGGTCCTGGAGTACTGGAGCTAGTCAAGCCCAGGGTCAGTCTGCCATGACTCTCCTGCAGTTGTATGAAGCTGACACCCTGAAATACAAGCTCTGTCCGTGAAAGACGCAGCACAGTGAGGGCCCAAGCAGGGGAGTTCACATCTGCAGCCTGAGGACAAAAGATGAGATGCCCACAGGAAGCCTCCACTGCCTAGAACAACTCAGCACATGCTGGGAACTGGCCAGAGCCCACTGACTTGTGGAAGGGATTGGGGGAGACTGGGAAACAGGTGAGCTGCGTCTCATTTTCTTTACTTATCTGGGGCGGGATCTCAATATGGCATAGCCCTAGCTGGCCTGAATATGCTGGAGGGATGCCAGGCTTGGCTGGGTTCTTAGAAAGTAACATTCCAACAATCAGGCAGTGGACCAGCCACTCGGGAGGCTGAGGCAGAAGGATCAGAAGTTCAAGGTCAGCTTAGGCCAGCAAGGCCCGATCTCAAAAGAAAAAGGTAAGGACGGGGGAGTGGGAGCGCTCAGTAGCAAAGACCTAGCCTAGCACACCCAAAGCCCCCGGAGCAGGAGGGGAAGGAGGAGGTGAGTGGGTAAACTCAGAAACTAAACTGAATGTCCTGCCCTGTGAGCCCTGTGGCGGGGGAAGACACACCGCGCAGGTGAGAACACTGTCTGTGGCTTTGTTATTTGGGGTGACTCGATTTACCAGAGGGTTTACAAGCAGAGGTCCCAGGAGAGCTTGAGTCTGCCTTCTCCTTCCACCACATGGGTCCCAGGGGTCCACCTGGGTGTCACCTGGCTTGGTGGCAAGCGCTGAGCCATCCAATGGGCCTTGCTGATTACTTGTTTGTTTCTTTGAGACAAGGTCTTGCTCTAGCTCAGGCTGTCTGGGAACTCATGATGATCCTCCTGCCTCACCCTCCCCCAAGTACTGGAGTGGCAAGGATGAGCCACTATGTTTGGCAGGTCTAGATTTTAAGCACACAGCTACCAGGAGCTTGGCTGTCTGCAGCTCAAACATGGACAAAGGGTGGCCCTCAAGGTGACGGCCTGAACCCAAGGGGCCCACAGCTAAGGATATTTGGTGGTGCTACTGCCTCCCGTGCCTGCCTCCCCCATCCCTGCCTCCCCCATCCCTGCCTCCTCCATCCCTGCCTCCTCCATCCCTGCCTCCCATGCCTGCCTCCTCCATCCCTGCCTCCATGCCTGCCTCCTCCATCCCTGCCTCCATCCCTGCCTCCCATGCCTGCCTCCATCCCTGCCTCCTCCATCCCTGCCTCCCATGCCTGCCTCCATACCTGTCCTGCTGTGATGGACTGCAGCCTTCTGTGAGCAGAACAACCCTTCCTAAGCTGCTGTTATCAGGCATCTTGCCACACCATTAATGCAGATGCTGACCCCAGAAGCTACCACGTCTTTAATCCCAACACAGGAGGCAGAGGCAGGCGGATCTCTGTGCGTTCAAGGCCAACCTGGTCTACAGAGTGAGGTCCAGGACAGGCATCAAAACTACACAGAGAAACCCTGCCTTGAAAAAACAAAAACATGCCAGGCGGTGGTGGCACACGCCTGTAATCCCAGCAATTGGGAGGCAGAGGCAGGTGGATTTCTGTGAGTTGGAGGCCAGTACAGGCTCCAAAGCTACAGAGAAACCCTGTCTTGATAAACCAAACCAAACCAAAACGCTACAGTGACAAAGAAGGCCCCTTCTGTGTAAATGTGGGTGCACACAGTGCTCTCTGGGGAGGGGGCTGGGCCACACAGGTGACTGAGAGCCCCCAAAGGCTCCACTCTTGGAAATCTCCACACCTGCAGGGGAGGAGCCCTGAGTACTAGGCTGGGGGTGGGATCCACATACCACCCATCACTCCCCACTAGCCCTGCTGACAGACAGATGGGCAAAGGAACTGGGGTCCTCAGGCTGTAACAGGACACCTGGCGTAAGCTCAGATTGCCAGTGGAGAGACCCGGACACAGCCACGCAGAGCTCTCCTGGGTAACCCTGTCCACATATCAGTCTCACAGGCCACACCAGAGGCAGCTGAGTCTCAACAGGGGCAGCATCTCACTGGGCCTCTCTCCTGCCAACAGGAAGTCAGTCCCCAGCCAGTACGGGAGGTCTCATTCAAGGCCAAAGGATTGATAAAGGCCAAGAGACTGCTGAGGGTCTACCCCAGCCTTGAACTGATAAGAGCGCCCAGCCCTGAAGGCGGAGAAGGGTGTTCCTCAAACACCACAGGGGAGAAGCACAGTGTGGGTAGTGCAGGGGTGCTGGTCCCAAGTTCTGGGAGCACCAGGCCGCTGTGGGCTGTCTTGGATAGGTTCTGACTGGCACAGTCCTGAATGCCAGCGCCAGAGAGATGGCCACACTGCCCAGGGTGCTCACAGGGCTGTGACCCATCTTTCCTAGGCTGGCCTTCCCGGGAACCCCACATTGGGACCCAGGCACCTCCGTTTCCCTAATCTCACCACTCCTGGACAGATGAGGTCACGCAAGCAGGGTCAAGCTCCAAGGCTACCGTAGCTGACTCACGCACAGACCACACACATCGGCAGCAGGTCGCTGGAGAGCTATGGGAGCGGCACACCAGTACGAGGCCTGGCCAAGGAGGATGGCGCCAGGCCTAGGGCGTGCCCCTGAGCCTCAGTATGGGTGCCCAGGATCCTTGTGGCCCCAGGTCATCTTCCAGAGCCTTCCCCTGACTCTACAGAGTCAGTCCTTTAGAGTGACAGAGCTTCTAAGCAGGTGTGGCCACTCAGTGGAGACAGGTGCTTTGCATGCCTAGGGATCTCTCTGAGGCAGGGACAGGCCTGAGCCACCACGGGCATCCAGAGCCCAGAGGAGCTGATAGGCAGGCGGGCCACATGCTAACAGCACCCTGGGACAGGGCTAGAGGTGGCCCTTCCTTTTCCATTTCCAGTCAATAACAACATCCTCACTCCCAGTTATCCTCCCGGAACCGGATGAAGCCAGGGTGCTGGTCCACCTGTCCTCTTCCCAAAGTGCCAGAGGTGTATACCGAGTCCAGAACAGAAAGGCCTTTAGAGAGCCTCAGGGTACATGTGCCTAGACCACTGCCACCCCAGTCTCTGGCAAAGTGAAGCAAGGCTGGGGAGCAAGAGTCCATTCTTAGGGGCTGCTTCCAGAGAACACTGGCACGCTCTCGTACCCGGAACAAGTTCCTCTCGAGGGTGGAACACACCCCTTCCCACAGTCTCCTGACACCACAAGTACTCTGACACTCAGCATGGAGGAAGGAGCCCCGCAGAGCCCATACTTCCAGGACTCAGACTGACTAGCTGCCCTCTTGTGGGCCTCTCTGCCAGTCCAGTGCCCCTGCCTCTGTGGGAGTGTGTCCTGAGGAGAGGGTTTGCTAGCTGCAAACCCCTGTGCCAGCAGTCACCTGAGATCCCAAGTCCCTTGTGTAAATAGCACCGGGACAGAGAGGCCACAGGACCAGGTCAAGAGGGCCCGGTGAGCAACGGCCTCATAAGGCAGCAGTGCCCAGCTGAACCTGCAAGGTTCTTGGGTGACTTGAGGACTCTTCTAGACTCTCCAGGAGCCCTCAAAAAGCACTCTAAAGACACAGCACCAGGCACATGTGCCAGATGAACAGCAGGAAGAAGCATCCTGCATCCTGTCCTGCTTAGACCAGGACACCCATCTGACCTCTAAGCCACCTCCTCCAGCAACAATGGACTAGTGGAGCCAGCTGCCCATCACCTGCTGCCCTGCTGTCCCCTGGCTGGCAGAACTGGGCCTGGAAGAGGCAGACAAGCACCGGTCTAACCAGAGTAGGATGGTGTGCCACTGCATTTCAGAGGAAGACGGGGTGATCTGCCTCAGCCTCCAATGCAAAGGTGTCTCCACAGCCACAGTGCCAACTATTCCTGAATGGCCCTCTTTGGGAGGCTGCAACTGGCCAGATGCTGTGGCCTGGAGCACCCCCTGCTGGCGTTTCCTGGAGAAGATCTTTCCCTGAGAAGGAGGCCAGAGCAGCAGGACTGCAATATGCCAGTGGCTGGCAAAGGCCCCTCTATCCCCAGGTCACTCAGAGAAGGAAAGCCACCCCTGAAGCCTGTCTCCCCAGGTAGTGAGCCAAGGCTGGTCTGACAACAGGAAGTCACAGGTCCCATGTGTGGGTGGTAGAGCTTGGTGGGAAGAGGCCAGCAGCGCCTGGCCCCTCTGATGCTCGCTGCTCAAGCATGCACTAGGCTGGGACCCAGGAGCCCACAGAGGCCCTCAAGGCTCAGAAGGAACTTGGCCACAGCCTTGGCCACTTCACTGTCCCTCTCCCCCCAGGAACACCCTCCTTCTTTGCGTGAGCAAACCCTATTCTTTCTACAAAGCTCCAGGGCACCCCAACTGTCCACAGACAATCTGGGAACAACTCCTGCTGGGTCTTCATTCATGGCCACCCACACCACAATGCTGGGGAGTCCCAGAAGGAGGTTCTGGGGCCCTGAAGACATGGCAGTTGGTAGCAGGGGTAGGGATCACTCTCTAGCCAGACACCTGATGTCTCATTTCTGTCCCTCTCACCCACCTCCCTTGGCACACAGTAGTTGTGCTCTGTGAGGAGGCCACTGTCCAGCCCCTCCATGTACACCAGAGACAAACACATCCACACTATAAAGTCCAGGACAGCCAGGAAACAAAAAAAAGACACTGTGTGCCACCTAAGCTGGGTACTCAGTGCCCACTCCTGGGCTGAGATCGGCAAAGCTGTGGCCTCCCCGCTCCTCCTCAGCAGCTTCCCCAGCACCTGGGCTGAGGGCCAGACGAGGAGCCTCACCACCAGTATGAAGGCCACATGTAGCCGCTCTACGCCAGTGTGGTATGAAACTGAAGAGACTCAAAACAACAGGTGGATGGGGCAGTCTATGCTTGGCCTCCCAGTTCTCAAGAGGCAGAGGCAGGAGGATCACAAGTTCAAGGCCAACCTGTCTCAGAAAAACAAACCAGCAGGGGTTAGAGAGATGGCTCACTTCTTAAGAACACCAGCTGCTCTTACAGAGCACCCGCATAGTGGCTCACCACCACCTGTGACTTCAGTACCATGGGGTCTTCTGACTGCCTTGGACACTGCACACATCCGGTGCATATACTTTATATACATACATACATACACACATACAGGCAAAACACTTGTGTTTTCTTTTTTATTATTTGTTTTTTGGTTTTTCAAGACAAGTTTTTTCTGTGTAGCCCTGGCTGTCCTAGAACTTGCTTTGTAGACCAGGCTGGCCTAGAACTCAGAGATCTGCCTGCCTTTGTCTCCAAAGAGCTGGGATTAAAGGTGTGTGCAGGGGTGGGGTGGGGGTGTTAAAATACTCTTAACCAGATTGAGACAGAGTATTTGAAATCAATTTGGGAACTGGAGATGAAGTCAATGCTGAGGTGGGCATCTAATATGTGAGTCCCAAGTTCCATCCCCAGTGCCACAACAACAAAGCAACCGTGGAGATGATGCCCACCTATCTTGTTGGCAGGAGGACCAGAAACTCAAGGTCATCCTTTGCTACATCAACTGAGGCCATCCTAAACTACAAGGCCTGCCATATATATATATAAATATAAAAGAGAGAGCCACTTCTAAGGGACAGAGGTCACCAAAGAGGTCTAAACTACTCTGTTCAATAACCCCCTCCCTCCAGCCTTTTCCTCCTAATGTCTGCCTGTCTTTCTTTCTTAGAGAAGGCCACATATGTAGCCCAGGCTGGCCTTGAACTCAAAGAAATTCACCTGCCTCTGCCTCCCAAGTGCTGGAACTAAAGGTGTGAGCAACCATGTCTGGGTGCAGTGCACTTTTTAAAGTTTTTTGTTTTTGTTTTTAATGCATATGAGAGTTTTGTCTGTATGTATGCATCATACTTGTCTGGTACCCAGAAGCCAAATTGCATCAGGTGCCCTGGAACGGGAATTATAAAGCAGCCATATGGATGCTGGGAGCCCAACCCAGGGCCTCTGCAAGTGTGCTTTCCCCACGCCACCCCCAGAGAGGATCTTACTATCTATGGCTCTTCTTGAACAAACCCTCATATAGACCAGGCTGGCCTCAAACTCAGAGGTCCACTTGGCTGTGCCTCCTGAGTGCTGGGACTAAAGGTGTGCAATGTGCCCCCTGCCAAAAGCTTTTAAATCGGAGCCATTTCTCCAGCCCCACAATGTCTTCTTTAATGCAATGGGAATTCGCTACATTCTCTTCTGGGTTAGGGTTATCCCAGAAGCTGCTAGGTTGAACTGAGGGTCCTGGGTCCCAAACTAGCCAAGCCTACACAGTAGAAAAACAAACAACAAAACAAAACCGCTAACTAGCAAAATCCTATTTTCTCCCAATGTTTTCTTCTAATACAGTACCTCCTACACGTTAATGCCTTCTTAAAAGTACCGTCACACCAGTCATTGCGACACGCTCCCTGCCAAACTGAAAGTCTACACCCGTCCAAGCCAAGCGGGGTTTCAGCTTGACCAACAGCAGTCGCCCCCAGGGCCTTGCGCTCCAACTACTGCAGACAACGGGGGCCTCGCCCGAGGAAAGTGTCGCGATCAGAAACAAGATGTGCCACAATCGCATAGAGCTGGGCGCACGGTGACAGGAGAGGAAGGACATCCCGCTTCAAACAAAGCGGACGGAAGGAGGGCTGGGGCGGTCGCACGGGGTGCACCAGGTCCCCTAGCTCGGCGACGCGCCTGCACCGTGTCGCCCTCCGTCGTGTCCGGGTTCACATTTCTCTCGGTGCTCAGACCGGCCTAGACACTTGCTCGGCACCACGATGCCTCCCTCCCAGGGCAGGGGCAGCTGTGAGGGCGTGCGACCGGCCGGGCCGCGCTAGGGGAACACGGAGCACGAGCGGGCCGGCCCCGCTGTGGAACCGGGCGCGGTCGTGCAGGCTTTACCTGCTGCGGGAGACGCCGCTCCGCCGCTCCAGGGCGCGCCGGGGCCCCGAGCTCCGCGGTGCCGGAAGTGGCAGTAGGGCCGCCGGCAAGGCCCCCCGGGAGCTCCCGCCCAGTATGGGCAGTCGATGGAGCGGAAGAAGCCGGTAGAACGTAGCATGGTCCGTTCCGCAGCGGGGCCCCGGCCCGGAGCTACCCGGGACCCCGGGACCCCTCCTCACACTCGCCCCGGAGGTCTCCGCTCGCGCCTCTCGGACCCCGACGCCGCCGCCATCTTGCTCCGAGGCCCCCAGAGGCCCCCGGGACGCTGTCGCTAGGGACGCCGGGAAGGGCTGCCCGACGTGCGCCTGCTTACGATGTCGGCTTCCTCAGAATGGTGGCAGGGGCAGGACCCGATGTCCAGGACGAAAGAAGCTCTAAGGAAAGCGTAATTATCTATTCCTGGTCTCTGAGAGCCTTTCGGCCCCGGACTTCCGCGGATACAACCTCATTGAAGCCCCTGAGGCGCATGGCTGTCCAGAGCACGCCTGACTGAAAACGCCCCGGTGGGCGGGCGCTGCATGTATTCGGCCGGGACTATGCGCATTTGCACTTCGTACGCGTGCTTACGTGCGCCTCCCGGAGGGCGAGGAGAGAGTTACGGACGATTCTTTTCCCCCGCCCCCGGCCCCGCCTTTAGGATTTACTTTGTGTGTCTGCGTATGTACGTGCAAACATGAGTCTACCCGATGCTCGCTGAAGGCAGACAGGGCGTCGGATCCCCTGGAATTGCACCCACAGATGGTTGTGAACGACCACGTGAGTGCTGGGAATCGAACCCAAGTCTTGTGCGAGAACAGCAAGTGCTCTCCACCACGGAGCCATCTCTAGCCAGGGTCTCAGTATGGACGCTCAAATATTCTCCTAACCGCCAGTGGTGTTAACGGGACGTCTCTTCTTTTTTGCAGTGCCTGGATACACTAGACTGGCGCTCTACCACGGAGGCACACTCTGGAATTTTTTGTTTTAACTATTTTTTTGTTCTGTTTTATTTTTGTTGGGTGGGGGGTGTTTTGAGGGGTGCGGGACTGTACAACCACATGCAGAGGCAGGAGGGGCGAATAGCTTTCCGCCTGTTTCCTTTTTATTTTCTTCTGAGATAGGCTTCTTACCGAAGTGTTTCAGCTATACTATCTGACAGTCAAACTTGGAGGATCTGCTTCCCTCAGCCCGCAAGGCTAGGGCTGCATACACACAGAAACGCCTGGCTTTAAACGGGAGCTGGGGATTAGAACTCAGGTCCCGCAAGCTCTCTGACTCACTGAGCCATCTCCCCAGCCTGTTTTCTGTTTTGCTTTTGACTGAGGTAAGGTCTCGTGTAGCACAGCCTGGCCATGGACTTGCTCCATGATGCTGTTCTGGAGATAAAACAAAAAGGCCACCCGAGTTGAGCACTCTGGCAACTGAGCTGCACCCCACCCCCACCTCCCACCCCTCCACGGACTCCCTGTTAGTTTTGTTTGTTTGTGTGGACAGGATCTGACACTGTAGCCCAGACTGATCTTGAACCTGTAGCAATTTTCCTAAATGCTGAGATTACAAGCCTGAGCCACTGTGGCTGCCTGCCATTTTTATTTTTAATCCCATAATTGATTTGGTATTTATTTACTTATTTAAACAGAATCTCCTTCTGTGCTCCAGGCTCATTTTAAATTCCATAAAATCCAACTGCCTCAGCTTCCAGGGTCGGAGGACTACAAGCATGAGCCAACACATGACTTTGAAAGGCTATTTCAACACTCAGGTCACATACTGTCATTTAAAACATTTCACAGATAGAAGTAACCTAGATAAGTACTGATGCATGACGGACATACGTGGAGTGGTCCATGCACAGGGTGGAATATTACACAGCCTTAAAAAGGGAATTGTGGTGGGGCGGATCTGTAATCTCAGTACAGTGGAGATAGAGGGGACCCGTTCAAGATCTTCTCAGTTACCTAGAGAATTCAAGGCCAGTCTGGGTTACCGGAAACTGATATTTAAAAATAAATAATAACGGGTGGGTGGTGGTGCACGCCTTTAATCCCAGCACTTGGGAGGCAGAGGCAGATGGATCTCTGTGAGTTCAAGGCCAGCTTGGGCTCAAAGGGAGTTCTAGGACAGACAGAGAAACCTTGGGGGAGGGGGACGGGGAGAAAGAAAGAAAAGAAAAATTAGTAAATAAATGAGGCACACCCAGACATAACACAGTTCCCAGGAGGTGGTGCCGTCATCAGAGTCACTAAGACAAAGTAGGGTGGCTGGTGCCAGGGGCTGGGGCTTGGGATCGGCATAGTGTCAGATGCAAAGCTTCAGAGTGGGGGAACAGGAGGTGGGGGCCAGAGCACAGCCCCGTGAATGTGTTTCGTGGTGCCAGCCTGGGTGTAGAAATGAGTTTAAATGTATTTATGCAACAACTGTAAACAGGTGAGCGGAGCAACGGGAGAGCATAGAGAGCCAGCTGTCATTTCAGATCCAAAGCCTGACTGAGCCGGTTGCCCTCGGCGCAGACGCTGTAGGTGACCCCGTGGCGGGTCCCTGCATAGAGATTCAGTAAGCTTGGTAGAGGGGTGCTGGGTCAGCAAGGGAGGTGTTCCAGACACAGGCTTCTCGACGTCGGGGAGCGGAGTGTCCCGGCGGGGAAAGCTCTCGGTTCGCGTCTCCCCGGGACGTTAGTGCTCAGCACCTGCCCAGACACCCCGCCGTCTGGGAGTGTGCTTAATGGCCTAGGTCTCGTCTCCAACCCCTACCAGCCTAGCGGACAAGACCTGGTGTCCGCGGGTACCCAGCAGGACGCCCACAGCGCCCACCTGTCCATTGAACCACAAAAGAGTGAGTTCTGCCACACTCGGCGAGGTTGCCCCACTACAGCGAACGCTGAGTGCCTGGGACAGGGTCATGTCCTCCTGCCTGGCCCGCGCGGCGGAGCTCACAGGCCTGTGGGCAGTTGTGCATGACTTTCTTCTTCCTTTTTCTTAAATGTAGGCTGATCTGAACACTCTTAATAGTGGAAATGGTTCTGGACTTGCGATCCTCCTGCCTCTACCTCCTAGGGCTGCTGGGAACCCTGTGTATGCCACATTCACGGCCGAAAAGCACTGGCAGGGGAGAGAACAGCACAGCTGAGCTGTTTCCTTTATTCTTTTGTTTTCAGGCAAGAGATTGGAATCCAGGGACTTGTGCAGGCCAGACTGGCACCACCATTCAGCCACACCTCCATTCCCCTCACTGGGGATTCTGGGCGGGGCTCCACCCTGACCACGCCCCCAGCCCTCACTGGGGATTCTGGGCGGGGCCCACCCTGACCACGCCCCCAGCCCCTCACTGGGGATTCTAGGCGGGGCTCCACCCTGACCACGCCCCCAGCCCTCACTGGGGATTCTAGGCGGGGCTCCACCCTGACCACGCCCCCAGCCCTCACTGGGGATTCTAGGCGGGGCTCCACCCTGACCACGCCCCCAGCCCTCACTGGGGGATTCTGGGCGGGGCCCAGCCTGACCACGCCCCCAGCCCCTCACTGGGGATTCTGGGCGGGGCTCCACCCTGACCACGCCCCCAGCCCCTCACTGGGGATTCTAGGCGGGGCTCCACCCCGACCACGCCCCCAGCCCCTCACTGGGGATTCTAGGCGGGGCTCCGCCCTGACCACGCCCCCAGCCCTCACTGGGGATTCTGGGCGGGGCTCCACCCTGACCACGCCCCCAGCCCTCACTGGGATTCTAGGCGGGGCTCCGCCCTGACCACGCCCCCAGCCCCCCTCACTGGGGATTCTAGGCGGGGCTCCGCCCTGACCACGCCCCCAGCCCTCACTGGGATTCTAGGCGGGGCTCCGCCCTGACCACGCCCCCTCCCAGGAGGCGTCTTAGAGTTCCATGAAATAAGCCCAGTGCGGGAGATGGAGAGTATACCGCGAGGCCCTGCAGTAGATCCTTAGTTGCTTACCAAAGAAATAAAAACACTTCTACTAAGAACTTAAAATTACTGTTCTCATCAGTATTAATCACAGTATTAATCACATTTTAAACGCAACTCACAACCCATACACGGATGAAAGGATGATAAACACAGCACAGTCCATCCGCACACTGGAGTCTTGCTGTGACACGTGGCCGTCAAGGAACAGCGGGTCTTAACCTCCTCCACGCTAGGACCCTTTATTTTTATTCTTTTTTTTTTCTTTGAGCTGAGGATCGAACTCAGGGCCTTGTGCTTGCTAGGCAAGCGCTCTATCACCGAGCTAAATCCCCAACCCTATTTTATCCTATTTTTTTAAAGTTTTTATTTTATTTATGTCTCTATTTAGGTGAGTGTTCTGTCTGCATGTTGCCTGCAGGCCAGAAGAGGGCACCAGATCCAGATCTCATTGCAGATGGCTGAGAGCCACCTTGAGGTTGCCAGGAATTGAACTCAGGACCCCTGGAAGAGCAGCCGGTGCTCATAACCCCTGGGC
This sequence comes from Onychomys torridus, assembly GCF_903995425.1. Lineage (NCBI taxonomy): Eukaryota > Metazoa > Chordata > Mammalia > Rodentia > Cricetidae > Onychomys > Onychomys torridus. The sequence continues at coordinate 1,673,590 of NC_050463.1, forward strand.
CCTCTCTCCAGCCCGTGCTACCACCCTTTGGCACAGCCCCTCATGTGGCGACCCCCAGTCATGAAACTATTTTGTTATTCCTCCCTAACTGTAATTTTGCAGCGATTTTGTTTGGGGTCGCCTCTGCCTCCTGAGGGTTGGGATTAAAGGCGTGGACCACCACGCCTGGCTAATTTTGCTACTGTTAAGTCATAATGTAAATATGGCCTTGGGCGACCCTTGCAAGGGTCATTCGATCCCCGAAGGGGTCGCGGCTACAGGCTGAGAACCACTGGTGCAGAGGGATCTGGAAAGCCTGATGCTCAGCGAGAGAACCAGACACCCAGGCCAAAGTGTAGTATGGGACCCCCGAGAAAACGTCCAGAACCGGGAACGTAGATTTCAGAAGAGTATTCATGGCGGCTGGGGAGTGGAGAGGACAGTTTAAGGGGCGAGGGCTTATTATGGCATAAAAAAAATTAAAAAATTTAAAAAAAAAAACAATGTTCTTGCCGGGCGGTGGTGGCGCACGCCTTTAATCCCAGCACTCGGGAGTCAGAGCCAGGAGGATCTCTGTGAGTTCGAGGCCAGCCTGGGCTACAGAGTGAGATCCAGGACAGCCAGGGCTACACAGAGAAACCCTGTTGAGAAAAACTAAACAAAGATGGGGGGGGGGGGAGGAGAATGTTTTGGAACCAGTGATAACAGAGTGGGAGCAGACCAGAGGCCGTGGCTGGGCCCCCAGCACTTGGTGCTGGCCTGGGACCGCCCGTGCGGGGCTGGGGCATGGCAGAGGTAGACTCCATCAAAATGGTTTAAAAGAGGCGGAGTTCTGGATAGGAGTCTGGTGCTGGTGTTGGCGCTGAGGGCCTCATACGTGCCGAGCTCTCCCCGGACCGTGGGGCGAGCACTGTGACCGGGCACGGGGCAGCAGGGCAAGGGCGGGGCGGGGATGCAGGGGCCGCGCGGACGGGGTCGGGCGTGCGCACTGCGGCAGCATCCGGGACCTCAGGGAGGGCGATCGGGCAGCCAAGGGTTCGCGGACGCTGTGCGGAACGGTGTGCGCGGCGGGGATGAACAGCGTGGGCGCCCCTGCAGGCTGAAGGCGGACCGGGGTGGGGTGCAGACGCCGCTCACAGTACTAGCCTCGGCCACCAGGTGGGGTGGGCGCGGCGACTCCCCGGCACAGCAGGTGCCAAGGCAGCTCCTCGGGGTCCCCGCCTCAGCCCAGCCCCGAGCTCTGCAGACCCCTGGGGCCTGGTGTCTCCCCCAAACAGGGATGTAAACTCTCATCGGCTCCTGGACGCTCCCAGCCTCTTCAATGCCCACCTGCACCTTGTCTTGCACCAACCTCTCCCCTAATGCCAAGAGGGTTTGCGGTGGGTATTCAACTCGTGCAAATGGGACGGCGCGGTGGGGAGGCCCCGGGGCACCTGGGGGCTAGAGCTCGTGGGGTCCGTCCCCACCCCCTGCTGGCTCCGGAAGGGGCGGGTGGCGGACGCCCCCAGGAGCCCTGTCACCGAGCTCCCGTTGCTGGGTAACGGGGTGGCGGGTGCGCAGCTGCGCCAGGCGTGGGTGACTTTTGTTGTGCACAGGCTGCTGCAGGCAGCCCCCTCCCAGGGCCTTAGAGGGCCCTAGGCCAGCCCCCTGAGGATATCGGCAGGCTCCCTCAGTTTCCCCAGGATGTAGCTGAGAACCTCGGGGGCCACACCGATGGGGGCGGGACATGGGAACCAATCAGACAGACACCAGGGCAGGTTTTTTAAAAAAGGGGTTCTTTAATTAAATACAAGGGTGAGCGGCCAGGCGGAATGGAGGAGGGGTGCCCCTCCCCAGAAAGAACAAATCCCTTAGGACCCCTGTTCTGCCTGTGCTCAGACACTACCCCTCAATGGTTAGACCCAAGTTCCAGTGGCCGACCAGAACCTGAAGTTAGGGGAGGGAAGGTCACCAAGAAAGCTCTGCTTGCTTATGGAGTTTCCTCCCAAGGTCCCGGGACCCCAAACCTCTCCGGTGTGCTGGAAGGGCAGGGGACCAGCAGGAGCTGGGATGACAGAAGATACATCCAAAAGACACAAAAGAATGGGCCCCCAACCCCCACCCCACCGACTAAGGCATCTCATTTCTGTGGCCAAAGGGAAGGGGCGGCTGGCCTAGGACCTCCGAGCCCAGCTCCAGGAGGGACGCCTCCCTCCAGGTCGGCTCAGGTGAAGGTGGCGGTACCCAAAGCCTCCCTCATTGGATGACGGGAGGTTCTGCAACAGATGGGGATGCCAGAAACCTCCTATAGCCAATATGGGACAACTCAACTTTCTCTGGGTCCCCAACTTCTTGGGGGAGGGGGGTCATCCCCTAGTTGCCCTTCTAGAAAAGGAACTCCAAGCCACAAGAAGAGGACCCTAAGTTAGACTCTTTTGGGAGAGATCTCCCCAAACTACCCCCAGGTTCAGGTAAGACCTCCCCCAACACTCATACCCCTGAGGATGGCGGCCACACACGGGGACCCCTGAAACAAGGAACTGGAGCCTGAAAAAATAATCTATCCCATCCAAAAAAACCCGAGCCATCCCAGAAGGCCCAGGAGCTGAGCCCCCTGCTTCCAGTCCTGGAGTCCAAGACCACCTCTGCAGACACCCACGAGTGTGGAGGACACGAAGGAAGGGCAGCGCCCTGCATCCCTAGCCTGATGGCACACAGGTCCTATAGAAGATTGTCTGAGACGCAATGCCACAAGGGCCAAACTCAGGACCCTAATCCAGCAGGAGTAGGGAGGCAGGGTCCAGGCATCAGACACCCACTGCCTCTCTCAATTATACACACCCAGATAGGGGGAGCCAGGCTCCCCCATGCCAACAGTCAGAGAGGACAATAAATAATGTTTCCCACCTGCCCAGCACCGTACCCCAAAGTGAGTGGTGATGCTCTGTGAGGCGACCTCCACACACCCTGCCTGCACCCCCTAACCCTAAGTTCTCTGAAAACTGCAGCGTCTCCTATATTCCCAGGGCTGGGAGTGTGGGGTGGCCCTTATTGAGGGCAGAACCTGTAGACACCTGAGATTTGAGTACCCATGTTGGGGGTCAGCCAGGCTGCACCCCCCCATTTCCCTGAACTTCCGCCAATGGCTTTCAGTGGGGTGGGGACAGGTCGGGGCCCACGGGAAGCCCCAGTCACCTATGGCTCTGTGTACCTGTGTCCCAACCTGGAGGAGTGGTAAGGGGGCTGAAGGTTAAGACGTGGGGCTGTGGTCAGGCTCCATGCCCAATGCCACCCAGGAGGAAGGCAGAGGTGGCAGATGGGGGCATGGATGACCTGCTGACTGCCCACTGGGGGTCCCTGCAGAGGGGATGGGACAGTTGATCATGGCTATTTACAGACAAAACCCGAGGCCACCTCCCAGACCCCCTGGTGACCCAAGTCCATTCTCGGCCCCCTGGTGCTTCCTTGACGTGGGCAGGGACTCCAGGACACGGGCTCTCCAGAGGGCAGATGTGTCCCTCGATGGAAATCCCTGCCAGGGCCTAGCAAGCAGATCACCGTCAGGGTGGACAAAGCAGGCTCTACAAGCCAGCAGGAGGTGGGCTAGGGACAGGGCTTGGTGCGGGGCTGCCAGCCAGGCTGCAGGGTAATGAACCACTGGGCGAGGTGCTGCGGGCACCAGGTCGGCGCAGCAGTTCCGGACGGAAGCCGGGGTGGCGTCGGGCATGCTTGGTCAGGTGGTCGCTGCGGGTGAAGCGCTTGGTACACAGGGGACATGGAAACCGCTTCTCGCCTGTGTGCGTCCGGTGGTGGCGGGCCAGCTCATCAGAACGGGCAAATTTCTTGTCGCAGCCAGGCCAGTCACAGGCGAAGGGCCGTTCACCTGGACAAAAGACAAGAGGGGTTTTCTATAAATCCCACGGCTGCCACACACTTTACACACAGATACAGAGCAGGCCCTCCCCCATACCTTGGGCCACCTGTAGATTTGAGTAATCAGTCCTGGCCAGTTCCAGCCTGGGGTCCTGAAGCTGGGGGGTAGCACAATGCTCTTGTGCCCCGCAGAGGTAGGAACGGTCACCCTACCACCCCAAACTTAGCTTAAATTCAACCCCTGGGTGTAGAGGGAGGAGTGCCGGGGGGCGTGGTCTCAGGGGCGGAGCCAATCAGATGCAGCAGCTGCCTTTGGGCTGGGGCAAGACACCACTAGGCAACTTCCTCCAGACCATTCCCACCACCCTGGTGGCTTTGCCAACCCAGTCTAGGATCCCCATCCAAGCTCTGGGTCCCCTGGAGACACCCACAGCACCAGGCTTTGCTGTGTGATTATCAGCATGTTCCTAGGAGGGTTTCCAAGGACCCCAGGTCCAAGGACTCACTCAGGACCCCGGCGCCTTGGACCTGGTCTGGCTGGCCCCAGGCTCCAGGTACCCAAAAGCCTGGGGTTCTGCTGCCCAAGGGTTGGAAGAGTGATGTGTGCAGAGTGTGGACCTGAAGGCCCTGTGCAATTCTGCTTGGGACAGAGTCCGGAGGAGGCGGGAAGCAGAACCACCAGTTCCTGGAAGATCTATCCTCTGCGATGTCACAACGGAACTAACCAGGTCACATGGTGTGGTCCCAGGCTGACCCACTGGGGAACAGGAACTCAGAAGGACTCATGTCCCTCAGAAAATGGCCAAAGCCCTCCAGACAGGATTCATGGAAGCGAGGGAATAAAGTTTAGAGGCGACCAGAAAAGGGAACAGATACCAGGCTAGGCCGGGGTGACCCGGTGTCATCTTGCTATAAGCAGCTCAGGGGATCCCAGGAGAGGATTGAGAAAGGGGAGGGAAGTGGGCGGCCCGGGACTAGGCGGGGCACAGCCAACACCGCCCAGGAAGCAGCCAGAAGAAAACTATCTCCATCCGGCCAAACCACACCCAAGCGCACCCCCCCAACACGGGGGCGCAGAGGCCAGGAAACTGCTTCGAGGTGCCCATGGCATCCAGGCAACTCGAGGCCCCAGGAAGTTGCGACCCTAGGCAGTAAGGGAGAAGGGACCAGTGTTTCCAGACGGCTGCCAGCAGCCTTATCACTTCCAAAGTGTCCCCTAAATGATCCAAAATACCCGGTCCCAGCAAGAATGTCAGTGGGCCCAAGCGCCCCAAAACAGCCCCAGAAAGTACTCCAACCTCAGCCCAGCTCGACCACAGCGCCAGAGGGGGCTCAATCTGAAGGGGGAGGGTGCTCGGTTATAGGGCGAGGTTCCAGCTTCGGAACAGACCCCGGGTGACAGAACCGTGTCCTCCGTCCGTCCAAGGGGGCCGTGGAATCCTGTCGCCATTTTGCGGGCGGAGGGGGGGGGGGGGGGAGAAAAGGGGGCACCCCCACACGCAATCAGCTTGTTTCCCCTTTCGGGGCCTCCCTGTGGCGCTGGTTCCCGCCTCTCGCCCCTTAGTTCCACTTAGCCAGGAGCAGGTTGCAGTGTTGGCGACCGCTGCCAGCCCGCTGGGGACGCAGCTGCTGCACGTAGCTTGGCGGTGGCGAGCCGGAGACGTCGGCGGCACCAACCGGCCTTGCTCACGTGGTCCTAGCTGCCGCCACGGGGGAGACAGAGGCCCGGGCCAGGGTCGCCTTGCTGAGCGGGGAGCCTGCCAGTCCCCGCCCCACGCTAGGGGGTTGGGGAGCGCACGTGCGCACACCGGTGGCGGTACTCGGCGCACACCCACCCCAGCTCCCTGCAACGTCGGGTGCACACTTGCCAAGTGCCTGGCTTGGCTGTGCTACAGTATCACCATCAGCCTGGAGGGCTGGGAGCCGGAGCTGACTTGGGGAGGCTGCAGGCGAGTCCCCTACAGCTCTGGGCCACCTGACTGCAGGGAGGATTAGGCGGGCGGGGACGCGCAGGGAGGGCTCTGTGGGCGTGGCTGTGGACTTGACCCTCTGACTCAGGCGGGGCTGGGGTGAGCTGGGGACACCTCGGGAGCCTTAGTGCCTTGCAGCCTCTAAACATGGAGGCTGTGACATCCTGTAAACTTGCTGCAGGGAGCGGAATGGCCAGCAGAGGGGGACCCGAGGTGCAGTTTCCACCAGGCCAGGCCTCACCCTGCCTGAGTCTGACCTCAGGGAGAGGCCTGCACTGCTGTATTGGGCTTGCGGGACCTCCCTCCTGGCTGGGAGGCGAGGATGAAGGGCTGGCTGCCCGCTGGGCACTACCCCTGGAGTGGGCTCCCTGACTCTGATGGTGGCCCCTCCCCAAGGCCCAGCTGTGAGCCCAGTTCCCAGCTAGGGTCCTAAACGTTCAGAGCTTGAGTCTGGCATGCAGTGGGTACTTAATGCTTGCCCGTGGGAAAGTCTACAGGCCTGGATGAAGGAGCATGATCCAGGACGGGGGAGGCTGGCTTACTGGGCTCATGAATCTGCCACCTCCCAAAAGAGAACTATCATTTGCTCATTCACAGAAAAGAGGGGCAATGTGCTAGTCAGATACCTCTTGACACCAGGCTAACCTGATTATTTGGATCCCCAGGAGAACCAACTCTCTAAGCTGTCCTCCAATCTTCACATACATGTGCACCGTGGCACTCACATGCCCATACACACAAGCACACAGTAAACAAAAAAAATCATTAAACCAGGCGGTGGCAGGGCACGCCTTTAATCCAGCACTCAGGAGACAGAGGCAGGCGGATCTCTGAGCTCAAGACCAGCCTGGGGATACTGGGTTGAAACTGTCTCAAAAGTTCTCCAATTAGCCGGGCGGTGGCGGCGGTGGTGGCGCCCGCCTTTAATCCCAGCACTCAGGAGACAGGTTTCTGTTTCTGTGAGTTCAAGGCCAGCCTGGTCTACAGAGTGAGATCCAGGACAGGCTCTGAAGCTACACAGAGAAACCTTGTCTTGAAAAACAAACAAAGTTCTCCAATTAAAGAGGGGCAGCATGGTCTTGTACCCTCCTCCCTCCCAGAGGGCCCGGCTGTGTGACTACTGCCCACCTCTCAGGAGACTGGGGAAAAATAGGGACAGCACCCTATGGAACTCCCCAGGACAGACACCAACCCACCCCTCCAAAGGGCAGCCAGGCCTCCAGTTGGTATCATTTGCCAACTCCCACCCCATCTGGGTCGCTTTTATCAGACGCCTGGGTGGGGTGTGGTTATCACCCCCAGCAATGCAGCCAGCCCAGCTGCTGTGCCCAGCAAGGGCTGAGCGGAGTGGGGTGGTAGTCCCCAAAGGCCACCTGAACCCCACAGGGCCTGATCGTTCCCCTTTTCTACAGGACCTCAATCACACCAAGGAATCTTGACCCTCTGCCCTGCAGGGGGCCAGGCCTCAGTTTCCCCATCTGTCTCTCCTCCTGGAAAAAGCTTCAGGAAAATTAGAACTACTTTTCAGACTGATCAGAAAGCTGGGAGCGGCCCTGGCCTTCCCTGCACCCCATCCCCTCAGACACTGCCTCACTCTCAACTCTCCCACCCTAATCTCCTTGGTAAAGAGATTTCCGATGAAGCCAGGCCAGCCTCAGCAACACCCCCACCCTTCCCTAGCCCTGAAATCCCGGCCCCAGGGCCAGCCTGCTTGTCCCCTCCAGCTACACTGTTCTGCCCCGCCCAGCCTCACAAGCCTAAGCAAATCTGTCCTTCCCCACCTTCAGACTTCATGTTTAGTGGGGACAGGGAGGGAGGCCACCCACAGCAACCCTGCACAACCCAGGTAGCCACAAATACTAACATTTCTTCAAACATCCATCATTTTCTACATGACTGTGCTCCACGGTGCATGTGGAGGTCAGCGGCAAGGGTCGCTCTCCTTCCGTGATACAGGCCTCTGGGAGGCATCAGGCTTGGCAGTCACCACCCCCAATACCCTGGTCTAGACCCTAACGTTTCTCAGACCTAAGTAAACAGGATTTTCAGATCATATAACTAGAGGTGACCCTGAGGCCCTCCAGGAGATACTGGGCAATGTCTAGGGACATGTCCCAATTAGCGGGAGCCCATGGCCTGGGGGTAAGTGGAGGCCACCCTGCAGCACCCAGGAAACCTTACTGAGAACAACCTGGTTCCAAAGGGGTTAGACCCTGCCTGGATGAAGTCAGGCCTCTCCCAGGTCTGAGTTCCATCTCCAGGGACCAAATCAAGGACCCTTCCCACCCCCCTGCCCAGGGAGAGAGGATGCCAGAGATGGAGGGGGCTTGGCGGGCAGAACTGGCAGCCAGCCTCTCCTGCCGCCCCCGCCCCAAGGCTAGCTCTCTTGCAGTATCCATGGCAACCTCGTCAACATCTCCCACAGCCTCTAAAGTCCTTCCCCACCCCAATCAGGGGCTGGGGCAATTGTGGCCTTCAGGGGTGCCAACCTCTGCCTACTGCCTAGGCCCTTGGATAGGGGGTGTCCTGTAAACCCCTTGGTCTCTACACCCCCAAGTTCAATGGGATGGACATAATGGGGCTGCGAGGTGGCCCTTTACCCTGCTCTATCTCTGCCTAGAACTAATAGCTCCAGTCCCTAGCAGGAATGAGTGAGTGGATGGAGACAGGGCTCCAAGTCCACAGCCTCAGGCAGGGCTCTGCAGGGGACCAGAGCTGAGTCCCACTGACCCTGGGAAGGACCTGTACCACCTTCCCCTGCAGTATACAACAGCCAAATCCTGGTTAAGTCAGAGGTGGCTCTCGCTTGTGATCCTAGCCCTCAGGAGAAAGCTGAAACCGGAGGGTTACCTCGAGTTTCAAAGCCAGTCTGGGCTACAGTCTCAAAACTCCAGGCCTTTAAATTAACTCTGTGATTCCAGGTGTGTCGGCTCACGCCTTTAATCCCAGCCTTCAGGAGGCCGGGACAGGTGGGTCTGTGAATTTGAGGCCAGCCTGGGCTACAAAGTGAGTTCTAGGACAGCCAGGGCTAGAGATAGACAGGAGTCTTATCAAAAAATCATCTAAGTTAACTATATAGCAGTACTCAAGTCTGCGATCCCCAGACACCCCAAAAATAACATTAAGGTGCCCGGATTCAATGTGGCTCTCCTGGTCCCGCAAATGTGGTTATTATAAGGGGAGACATGGGACCCAGTCTCTCATGGCGGTAGTAGTGGACTGTGGTACAGATTTAGTAAAGAAGGGCATCACACCCTCCCCCACCACAAAGGGCGGCTATCTGCAATCATCCCCAGACCCTGGACTTCACTTGGGCCTCAGTTACTCTGGCACACCAAGTCACCCCCCCCCCCCCCCCTCCCTCCCTCCCAGGTCAGGGGTGGCTTGCAGCCTTTGACAGACAGGCAATCTGTCTCTTGATGTCCTGGGGGTTAGGGAAATGTGCTGGATTCCTCTTTCATAGACCCCCAAAAGTCAAGTTCTGGGAGCTAGGAAGAGTGGAGGAGGGCTGGAAGGTGTGGGCGATGCAGCCCTGCCTCAGCAGGCTCCCACTACTGGCAAACTCACCTGGTGTGAGCCACGACACCCTGGACTCTAGTTTGTGGCAAAGAGATCTTTCTCAAATGTCACAAACACAACAACAAAACTACCTTGCTATCTCTGTGCCCCCCTCAAATGTTCTCTAGAGATAAATGTGTAGCAACAGGGAACGCAGAGCTGCCCGCCCCAAGCTCAGTCCATCTGGGCACCAACACGGGGCGGCCCCTAGACCCCAGGGGCGAAGGACAGCCGCGGCTGGGGGACAAAGTGAGAGGAGGCACCATCCATGCCCACCCTCTGGCTTAGCAGACTCCAAAGATGGCGCCTCCACCCCCTACCTGCCCTGAATATGCCTGGGGCCACCCACACAGCTATGGAGGCTGTCCTAAACTCTCCCAGTGCGACCACGGTGGGAGCCCTTGGGCCAAGCCAGGGTGCCCCGTTGCCCCCAGCGGGCAGCCTGTATCTTCTTTATAGACAGGAGAAGGCAGACCCAAAGCAGCACGGTAAGGGACCACAGAGGCAGGTCGCCCTATCCCAGGAAGCTGCAAAGCCAGCCGCAGATCACACCACCGCTAAAGGGGTGGATTTTTAAACCTCAGTGCACATTCCCGGCTAAAACGGATAAACCCCTGGAGCGACCCGGACAGGAAGCAGTCAGTACCTGGCAAAAGGTTTCCGCTAGCCTAAATCACGAGGGACTGGACTTCCCAGAAACCCTGGTGTGGCTAAGTCTCGCTGCCCACCTTGGACTTTGCGCACATCCATCTCAGGTGTGTGAGTGCGCAAACACGGGGTAGGGTGGGGGTTGCGGTGGGGATTTCAATCCCACTGGATTGAAGACTCAAGCCCCTAACTCCAGGTCCAGGCCGCGGCCTCCCTCCGCCCCGTTCAAGTCCACAGAATGGAAAGAAAAATATGCGGGACTGCCACCCACTCACCACCACCACCACCCCCTGGCCCCGCGCCAGAGACGTCGCCGCCCTCCGGAGGGAATCCGCAAGGCTACTCAGGAGGCGGTGACCCGGATCCTCCCACCCTCTTCGCAGATAAGGAAACTGAGGCTGGGGGGAGGGCCGAGGAAGAACTACGGAACCGGATGTTCTGACCACCGAGCGCAAGAGACCATGAGCGCGGAGACACAGGACGAGGACCCAGCGGGACTGAAGGGGTGAGGGGCTGGGGGGCCAGGATCGCGCGTGGCGGGCCCGCCGCGCCGGAGTGGACCCCGAACAGCCCACAGTCTCGGGAGCTCTGGCCACCAGGGCCGCCCTCCGCGCGCCGCCCGACCGCGTGGCCGCCACGCCCCCCCCCCCCGCGCGCCCCACCCACCACGTCCCCGCCTTCCCGGCCGGCGGGGCGGCTGAGGCCCGGGCGCGCCCCCCTCCCCGCCCCCCACGCGCCACGCAGTTTCGGGGTTCCCGAAGGGTGGGGGAGGGGGCTCCCGAGACCTCTCCCACGCGCCCCCTGAGCCCCACGGGGGCTGGGAACGAGGGGCTCACCTGTGTGCGTCCGCAGGTGTGACTTGAGGTGCGAAGACTTGTAATAGGCTTTGGCGCAGCCCGGGAAGGGACAGCGGTGGCTCTTGGCGGCGCCGGGGGCGCGGCCCGAGGACGGCGACGAAGCGGCCGAGGAGGAGGAGACCGGAGAGGTGCCCCCCGCGGTGCTGGCTGCGGTGGCGACTCCGGGCCCGCCTCGCAGATCCGCCAAGATGCTGGCGGCCAGCAGGTGGGGCGCGGCGGTGGCGCCTCCCGGCCCCGGAGCGGTGGCTGGCGGTGGCGGTGCCCCAGGGGTCCCCGGCGGCGTGGCCTCGCGGCGCGTGGCGCGCACATCCAGGCCGGCAGTGGGGCCCGCGCCCTCGGGGCCGGGTCGCCCGCGATGCACCACGGCTCCGGAGGAGATGGCCATGAGGACGTCGGCGGCGAAGTAATCCACGCACGCCACGGCCGCCGACATGCCGGGCAAGGACGCGCGGGCGCGGGATCGGCGGCGGGAGAGAAGCGGAGGCGGCGGGAGAGAAGCGGAGGCGGCGGGAGCTGCGCCCGTCCGGCCGGCGGCGGCTGCTGGAGTGCGGGAGGCGGAGGAGGAGAGGGAGCAGGGGAGGGAGGAGGAGGAGGCCCCGGCGCGCCGCCGCCGCCCGCGCTCGGCCCCGCCCCGCCCCGCCTGACGCGCCCTGACGCACCGGAGTCCGCGGGGGCGGCCGCGGCCCGCCCCTCCCGGAGGACGCCCCCTCGGGGCTCAGTGGCCACGCCCTCCCTCCCACCGCGGTCACGCCCCCTCCTGCCGGGCCCTCCGCCGTCCGGAGAGTCGCGCGCCACCGCGGGTGGGCGGAGCTCACTCGGCCCGCTGCCTGTCCTCCCCCACTTCCACACCCTCGTGCACCAGCAGAGCACCCGGCGTCACCCAGCACCCTGGATCAGGCCCTCTCCATGCAGGAACAAGACAAACCGAGGGAAACCTTGCCCTCGGCCTGCACCGCACTACCCCCACCGGTGCCCTTCCCGGATCGCCACCTCCCCACGCGCTGGGAGTCACGCCCACTCGGCGACACGCCCACACGCCCCACCCCAGCCTCGGATGCCCCGCCTCCTAGCCCAGTGCGCGCCACGCCTCCTTCGGGTGCGCGCTCCATCTCCTCCCCGGCGCGCCCACCACGCCGTGCGGGGCGCGCAGACGCCGGGAGCCCTCCCCTCTCCGACTTGTCCCTCCCCCCACACAAGCCCTGGGGCGCGCCCCTGTCCGCGGTGGGGAGGGGAGGGCTGGGATCCGCACGTGGCCCGGGTGGGGGTGCGGAAACGCGCGTCCCCGCCCCCGGGCCACGTGCGCGACCCTTCCCCCCTCCCCCTCGCCCTGACGCCAGGCAGTAACTCGGCCGTCAGTCCTGACTCCCCACCTCTGGGGTCCCCAAAGCCATGTTTGTCTTGGGGACGAAATATTCCGCCGATGAGACTTGGGAACGTAGGGTGCCCTCCACTCCGCGTAGCAGAGTCAGTCTGTAGAGTTCGCTTTGCGCCCCGGGTTCGGGAATCGCTAAGCCTGTGGATGATCGGAATGGCAGAAATGAGCGGGGCTGCACTGAAAAGGCCTGGCTCGGTCACCCACTAGGGACACCGGGGTTCTGGACGTCCCTTTCCTTCTTCGGCTGGGGGCCCTTGAGACTGGAACAGGAAAACGGGGCGATTGTAAACTCCCAGGTATGATTCGGCCAAGTTGTGAAATGATAGCCCCTTGAAAGTCCCAGGCCCCAGGCGCCCGGTGCGCGGAAGTCGGTGACCAGGCTCCCGCCCCTTCCTAAATCCCGCCGGGTTGCGGAGGCCGTGCAGTGGCCCGCGCGGCCTCCAGGGGGCGAAGCACGCCAGCCGACGGCGATCTGTCAGCCAAAGCTCTTCCTGGTTGTTCCCAGCAGAGGCTAGCCGGTGGCAGTGGTCCCTGCCCCGGGTGTCATCTCTACCTTCCCCACATGCACCTCCAGCTGCCTTGCTGAGGTCGTGCCTCGTGTTTCCCCAGGCCCCACTGTACTTGGTGGTGACACCCTATGTCCCTCAAGGGCACAAGCTAGATACTCGGGGGTCCCAGCAACACTCCAACTGGACAGAAGTGGGCCAGCAGGACACACCCGTCCTTTTTTCCCAGGCTTATGCTCCAAAAGCCAGAACCATGTGGGCCTCGGCCCAGCTTCTGTGTCTTCGAAGGTGAGGGCGGCATTCTTCCTGCAGGGATCTGTTGCCCGCAGTCTGCATCCGTGCGCCCACACTCTTCATCCCTACACACACACCGGAAGAGAGGAGCCATGGACAGCAGTTGTTGAGAACAGCAGCCAGGATGGCTCATGAGGTCACCCCTAACAGCTCTGTAGTGATAAGAGTTGTCCGGACACTTAGCATGCCCCGACCATATCCTTAGACCTCAGTTGTGTCCTGGGGGCTTAAGCCTGTGAGAGGGAACCATCTGTGAGAAATACCTGCCATCCCACGGAGCAGCCCCCAGGTGGGTACTCACATCCTAACCCCGGCCACCTGCAAGCCATGTGCCGAACCATGGAAGCTGCTGCTGACCCCTGAAGGACCTAAGGAACGGTGTACAGTGCACATGGCTTTGACGACACTGAGGATTCTAGGAAACTACCCAGCTTGCTCCCACAAGGCCTGGCTGGTGAGAGTCACCTTTCTCCTTCTGGGATGGTATCCCTGGGGCTCAGGCACAGGCCCTTGGTAGTGCCATGGGTGAGTTTTATTTCCAGACAGGATCTAGGTGGATGACAGGTCTGAGCTGCCATGACTATCCAACTTTTAGCTCTATGTATTTCAGGTCTTTTTTGAGATGGTGTTTCTCTCTGTGTAGCCCTGGCTATCCTAGAACTCACTGTGTAGACCAGGCTGCCCTCAAACTCACAGAGACCCGCCTGCGTGTCTTCCAAGTTCTGGGATTAAGTGTGACCACCACAGCAGGCCCCTGTGGAGAGCTCCGAGCTCCGTTCTGAGGGACAGGACCGGAATCCCAGAGGCCCGTCATCTCCCTGACAGTCACAGTGTGACTTTTGTCTGTTCTGAGCCGTGCCCTGGGGAGAGCCACACAGACTTGGGTCAGGTAGGACAGAAGTACAGACCCACGTCATTGTTGCTCCCAAGCCATGTGGCGAAGGAAGGTTGACAGCATATGCTCCAGAGTCAGACAGGCACTCGGACTGCTTCTTGGCGACAGTGACCCTAAGATTGGCTTGAACCATGGCAACATCCAACACGAGCTGAAGGCTGGACAAGGCTTCACGGGACCATGTTTTTGTTGTGGTTATTTGTTTTTAATTATCTGGGCATGTGGCACACAACTTTGGTCCTAGCGCTCCCAAGGTGGAGGCAGGAGGATCAGATTATTCTTGGTGATACAGTAATTCCAGGCCAGCCTAGGCTGTGTAAAATCCTGTTTAAAACACTGGCACTGAGTCCAGGCAGTGGTGGCACACACCTTTAATCCCAGCACTCAGAAACCAGAGGCAGGTGGGTCCCTGGGAATTCTAGGACAGTCAGGGCTACACAGGGGAACCCTGTCTCCAAAAAACAATAAAATAAAATCCCAGCACCAAGAAACAAAAAACCAAAACAAACAATAGTCTGTCTGCATCACAGTGTGCAGGTCAACCATGGACATCAGTATACACTGTGGGCCCCTCAGCCAGAGGTAGGCAGCGTGTCCAACATGTCCTTGTCCTCACTGTCTATCCTGGTGAGGGAAATAACTGTATGAGAGGTCTATCCCAGGTCCAAGGCACAGTGGGTTCAGGGGAAGTATGAACCCCAAGGCACTGGCCTTGCTTACCCTCACATGGGTCCAGCTGTTGTACATACACACTGAGGCCTCAAGGTGCAGAGGTAGGAAGGTCGTGCCCCTGTTCGATGGGCACATCTGAGGCAGCCTTGGGTGCCTTGGCTGGAGGTAAGTTGGCATGCCTGGGAACGCTGGACTGGGAAATGGCTACAAGTAGGGTGTGAAACAGTGTGCCTGCGAAATTCACAAAATGGAGAGCTGAAGTTGGCCCTGCTCCCAGGTGGGAGGGCAGCCTGGCCACAAGCCATCTCAAAGGTGAGGGGGCAGCTTCCAGGAGCTGATAACGGCCTCTGGGAAAGGGGTGTGTGTATGAAGAGGAGCCTAGGGCGACAGAGGGAATCGCAGACAGCCTAGGAGCTGGAGTCACAGTCCATTCTGAGGCCCCCAGGGCTCCCTCTGGCTGCTGCGCTCTGCATCCTGTGGGAAATGGGCAGGCAGAGGAAACACACCGGTGCTCCCACACCAGAGGCCTGTGGCAGCGGCTGACAGAGGCACAGGGTTCACACCAAACCAAGGAGAATAGGGCACCAGTGACTGAGCTGCCATGTGGGAGCCACAAACACGCATTCCATATCAGAGCATCCAGCAGGAACAGCCAAAGGGAGGTTAGATGACTTCATCCTGTATTTAAGGTAACAGTTTCGTCATAATTTTATCTGTGAAAACCAGTGATTTGCATTCACATCTTGTTTGCTTTTGCTGCCCCACAGTGGGGGATTCTGGGCGGGGCTCCGCCCTGACCACGCCCCCAGCCCCTCACTGGGGATTCTGGGCGGGGCTCCGCCCTGACCACGCCCCCAGCCCGCTGCACTCAGTAGGATGAAAGGTGCTCATTTGATGGCCAAGAGGAAAAAGGATGCCCAGGGATGGAGGGGAGATGGAAGCGGGGGAGTCTGGAGCAGTTGAGGGGTTCCTACAACCGGAATGACGGTGTAGAAGAGCCCTTCGTCTTTGCAGTGAATGCAGTGAGATGGGGAAGAACCTCCTATAAGCTGTGTCGGAGGCTGGGGCAGGTGTATAACTATGAGGCCAACCTGGCCTACGTAGCAAATTCCAGTCTAGCTAGGACTACACAGGAAGATCTTGTCAAAACCGGTGCACAGTGGTTAAGGGATCTTGCTGTTCTTCCCAAAGGATCCGAGTTCGGTTCCCAGGACCCAGGTGGCTTCGCAGGACCCGACTCTTCCAGCTTCAGACCCCTGTTCACACATGGCATTCGCTCACACACACACACACACACACACACACACACACACACGTAAAGTAAGAAATCTTTTTTTTAAGTTTAACCTGTGTAAAACAGGAAACTATCCCAATTGTAGAATAAAATATTAAGTATTTTATGCACTTGGAAGTTCAGATAATTTTTCTTTTTGGTTTTTCAAGACAGGGTTTCTGTAGCTTTGGAGGCTGTCCTGGAGCTCACTCTGTAGCCCAGGCTGGCCTCAAACTCACAGAGATCCACCTGCCTCTGCCTCCCAGTGCTGGGATTACAGGCGTGCACCACCACCACCCCGCCAGATTTTTCTTTATATGTCTGATTTGCAAGATAAAGCAGGGTGGTGGCACAAGACTTTAATCCCAGCACTCGGGAGGCAGAGGCAGAGACAGAGGCAGGAGGATCTTTGTGAGTTCGAAGCCAGCCTGGTCTACGGAACGAGATCCAGGACAGGCCACAGTCACAGAGAGAAACCCTGTCTCAATAAAAACAAAAAACAAAAGCAAGATAAATTACCAGCCAGTTTGGTGGCACACATCTGTTATCCCAGCACTTGGGAAATGGAGGATCAGGAATTTCTGGCCAGCCTGGGAAACACAGTGGAGTTTGAGACTTTCAAAATGAGTGGAGACTCCCTCAAAATGCCAAAATAAATTTTAAAAGATACAGATTTAAGACTACCACAAAGTCATTTGGGCATGGTGGCACACACCTTTAATCTCTGAGACGCTCTTCATGCCTCCCTGGGCACCTGCATTCTGGTGGTCCACAGACCTGCCTCCAGGCCATGCACCCACACACTTAAATTATCCTTATTATTTGTATGTATCTGTGTGCACGTGTGCGCAGGAGCTCAGGGCCCAGAGGCATTGGATGCCCTGGAGCTGAGTGACAGGAACTGAACCGGTGCACTGCCGAGCAAGTGCTCTTAACCACTGAGCCGTCTTGCCAGCCCCCCAATTTCCCTGATGTATGAAATGCTTTAGCAAACAAAACTGGGTAGAAAGAGGCCATGAAATACAGACTATTTAAATACACATCTTTATATTAAACGTACATTCAACCAGCTTTTAAATGACTAATAGTGACAGAGATAGCTGTTACAAAACAGCGGACGGACGGAAGCATTAGAAAGCTGGCTGGAGAGATCAGCCAGATGGCTCAGTGAGAAGACACTTGCCCCCATGCCTGATTACCTGAATTCAGTCCTAAAACTCCACCTAGTGAGAGAACCGATGCCAGGCAGCTGACCTCTGCCCTCCCACATGCTGTGACAAGTCTGCCTCACCCCATACAAATGTGGGGTTGTTATTCGAGACAGGCTTTCTCTATGCAGCCCTGGCTGTCCTGGATCTCCCTCTGTAGCCCAGGCTGGCCTCACACAGAGATCCCCCTGCCTCTGCCTCCCGAGTGCTGGGATTAATGGCGTGCGCCACTGCCCGGCCTGGCTGGATTGTGTGTTGAAGTTGGCTGTGGCTCATCAGGTCTGCCATCCCAGCAGTGGGGAGACCAAGGCCTCAAGTGAAGGGCCAGCCTAGGCTACACAGCCAGTTCCAGTCTGCCAGGCTCAACACAAAAGACCCTGCCTCAAAAAATAAATAAATAAATAAATAAAATTTTTAAGTTGGGAGGGAGGTCAGTGGCGGTGGCGCACACCTTTAATCCCAGCACTCGGGAGGCAGAGGCAGGCGGATCTCTGTGAGTTAGAGGCCAGCCTGGGCTACAGAGTGAGATCCAGGAAAGGCGCAAAGCTATAGAGAAACCCTGTCTCCAAAAACCAACAAAGGGGGGGGCTGTGATGAGGGGGTGGAGTTTCTTCTGGCATGCCCTATGCCCCAAGTACCACAGAAACCAAATGTGGCAGGCCTCAGGGTCAGTTCAGGATCACAGCATGCTACAGAACAAGGCCCTGACTCAGAAAGTTAAAAGGGGGTTGGGTCCACAGCTCAGCAGGCAGAGTGCTCTCCCCCCACACAGGGAGCACCCCATTCCATCCCCAGCACCCAGGAGACTTTGTGGCCAGCAATAGTTGGGCTTGAGGAGAGGGTCTCACTCTGTATCCTAAGTTACCCTGGATATTGGTGGCAATCCTCCGGCCTGGGCCTCCTGATTCCAGGATGACTGGCTAGGAAGGAGGCTTAGCCTCCCTAAATGTGTGTCCTGGCCGTGTGCAGCCGCTCTGCTTCCTCGCTGGGTCACAGGAGACTCAGCCTGGGACAGCCTGGGTTCTGAAGGCCAGCATTGCAGAGGGGGATGGGGGTAGGGGGATGGGGTAGCAACACAGCTCTGCGGCAGGAGATGGAGAGGGTGCTCGTGGGAGAATCAAGCAGTCGGACTGCAGACAGGGCTCTAGTGAGGGCACATCAGGCGCTTAGTGCAAAGGTCCTGAGGCCCGAGTGGAGTGGAGCAGTGTCAGGGACGGAAGCCTCTGGGATCAAAACACTGTCACTTCTGCCAGGGCCACTCTTAAAGGGGCCTTGCAGCCGCAGACTTCCCTGCAGACAGGCCCTTCCTCACCCTGGGGACCCTCTGGCTAGAAGAGACGTGCCTCAGCTCTGCAGAGCACACACAACCCTACTAAGAGCTGTCCTGCAGTCCTGGGGAGACCTCAGCTCCCAGTTGGCACAGTACGTGGCATGGCCCTGGCTCTGGGCTCCACTGTACCTGTCATGCCCGCATCTGGAATGGGGATAGGGATTCCTGCAGAGCAAGGTGCAGGTCCGGGTGCAGGCATGGTCAGGAGGACAGCCCTGAACCCAGCTGGTCTTAGTGATCTCCCAGCCCCAGGAAGACGCACTGGAGCCATGAAGAAGCCAGGGCAATCCTAAAATCTTAAACCTTTAATTAGGTCCCTCTTTCCTTCTCTTTGCTTCCACAAGGAGAGGAGGGGCCTCCAGCACCTGCACATGGCTCTTGGCCATGGGGTGCTGGCAGGGTCCTGGGCGCCGGGTCACATGCAGCCCCGGCAGGAGGCCCGTGTCCTGCTGAGGCCCCTGCGGCTTGGCTAGGTGCGTTGGCTGGGCAGCTCCTGGGAGATGAAGCGGCGCAGGCGCTCCAGGTACTGACTGTACAGCTCAATGTCGTTGTGTCCGGCGCCCTCCACCCACAGCGGCTCCACGGCCTTCGGGCAGCGCTCATACAGTGCCAGCCCGTGTGAGAAGTCGATCACCTCGTCCTCCGTGCCATGGATGATGAGCACCGGTGACGTGATCTTCGACACCTTCTCGATGCTGAGGGAGAAGATGGTCAGGCCATCCCCGACCTGCCCCAGGCCCCTCCCCCAGGCCCCTCTCCCAGGCTCACTTAGGGAAAGCATCGAAGCAGTAGGTCTTCTTGGTGTCAGGGAAGGCCACTCGCATGCCCGAGGTGAGAGGCGAGTGCAGGACCACCGCAGCGCACTCATAGCGGGACGCCAGGTCCACCGTGGGCACCGTGCCGATGCTCTGGCCATACAGGATGATGCTGTCCGGGCTGATGCCGTACCTGACCAACGACAGCAGCAGGAGGGTCAGCAGGCCAGGCCGAGAGATGGCGGCTCCCAGGGCCCTGCCCAGCCGCAGCTCCCTGGTTTTTCCCTCAGTCCCTCTGACTGCGCCTGAGTGAGATCCAAATCCAAAGTTCTGGTCCCCTCCCGACCCCAGAGAGAAGGCAGGCTGTCTCTTCCCAGCGCTGCCTCCCCACAAGCTTGGGTCCTGGGAATTTAGGAAACTGTGTCCCTGGTTGGCTCGGCCCAGTTTAGGGTCCCCTGAGTCCCCCCTGCCCAATTAGAAGCTTGCACCACACAGGCAGTATGGCTGCCCAGGTCCTGGGAGCCCAGCCCATTCCCAGCTTCCCCTGCGGCCCCTCCCACCCCAGCAGACCACTATGGCCACTTAGCCCGGCTCAGCTGGTCTAGAGCAGCCCCTGCCAGAGTTTCCACCCGTCACAAGCCTCTGCAGGACCCACCCCTGATCCCAGGCAGGGATGACCGCCTAGGGGCAGCCTAGGGGCAGCCTGTACTGTTCCTGTGTGCTGACCAAGACCCACCCGCTCTGCCTGCACTACCGCAGCTCAGGCCTAAGCTCCTCCCAAAATGGGGGCGGGCCCTTCAGAAGGGCCACCCCCACCTCCCCTGAGGCTTGGGGATGGAGTTGGGAGAGGTCTCCGGAGGTCAGTGCCTTAGTGGGACACAGGGCAGTGACTCTCCCGGCTGCGACAATCGGAACAGGGAGCAAGCTCAGGGTGCTGGCACCTGTGACACAGGGGGCCCAGCCCAGTGATGGCTGGCACATCTCCAGGGTAACCAGTGTCCCCCCCACCTCCCCAGGGCTGTCAGCGTCCCAGCACTACATGGGACGCAAATGACAAGGTTGGGGACCTCCAGAATTAGAGTTGGCTGGCCTCTTCTATCCCCCTGCATGGGCCCTGCTCTATGAGGGAGCAAAAGGAGCCCCGTGAGGTGGGGTGAGGGTGGGATGACCAGCATACAGGGTGTAAGAGGAGCCTCAGGACTAAAGGTCTGGCGTGCAGGCTGGTGGTCAGACCTGCTGACTGGTCACCTGGGCACCCTCCCTTCCAGCCTGCCATCCCACGGCCACCTGCCCCAGAGCAAGTTACGCTAAGGGCAGAGTCTTAGGGTCCCCTAGCTCTTAGGCTGCCAGGTCCTTCAGCGGCCATCTCCTAGACCCAGCTGTCCTCTGCTCACCCCCAGACCAAGTGAAGGAACCTCCCTCTTCCTGTGGACATCACCAGCTTCTTTCTCCTGGGCCCCACCTGGCACTGACGATCCCCCACACCCTGCTCACCTGGTGCGAAGGGCCTGCCAGGCTGCATCAATGTCAGCATAGAGGTTCTTCTCCGAGGGCCGGCCGGAGCTGATCCCGTAGCCAGAGTAGTCATAGGAAAAGATGTTGCAGCCGATGCGAGTGCCCAGGCCCACATAGAAGCTGCACATCTGGCCCAGGTCCACTGCATTGCCATGTGAGAAGAGAACTGTGTACCTGGTGGTGCGGGCAAGAGGGATGGGCACAGCTGAGCATCCACGCTCATCTCCTCAGAGCCACATGGGACCGCCCAGTTCCACAGTAGGCTCCCAGAGCAGGAGGCAGGACTGGTGGGGGATGGGCTCCCAAGGCTAGTTAGCCTGCAGCCCCTGATGTGGTCGGCCAGCAGGCCTCAGGCTGCCCCTCTACAGGGGGCATCATGGACACAGACCCAGCCCAGGGGGCCGATGGCCATCTCGGTGGTAGCATGTACACTCCACGGTGCTTCCCAGCACCGGCAGAGAGCCTGCTCCCGCGGGGCCTCCCCAAGCGCATGCTCTATTGCTAGGGGGACAGGGGACTGGACCCCATCCCTGGCCACCAGCAAACGCTTAAGGCCCATTCTGTTCCCAGTTGGCCTCTGGCCAACCCGGACAGGCCTGTAACAAAACAAGGGCCTGCGCCAGGTCAAGGCCATGCACCACGTAGCCCTGCCCAAGCGGCTTCCTGAAGCACCTGCCTGGCTCCTGAGTAAAAGAACTCGCCCTTTGGACTCCAGGCTGCACCCGGGAAGCTGTCACCCTCTCTCTACCTCACCCCCTGGTGAGGACCTGAAAGCAAGACCCTGCTCTCGGGGTCTCCTGTCCTTTACAGGAGGGGCAAGGCTGGAAGGCAAGCCAGTGCAGCGCCCCGGGCCCGGCTCACCTGGCACCGGGTACGCAGCGCACATACATGCAGGCGATGCGGTTGGCGCGCGCGCTCTTGGTCAGGAAGACCTCAATGGTGTCCAGCTCGCGCTGGCCGTACTGGAAGTCAGCGCGCTCCGTCAGGTGGATCTTCCAGCGCCCAGGGGTGGCCGCTGAGGTCCGCAGGGGACCCGAGGGGGCAGCACCGGCCCCTCCGGGCCCCGGCTCGGGTTCGGGTACCAGCGAGTAGGTGGGCTCGGGAGGCAGGAAGGCGAGCTTGGCGGCGATGCGGCCCGGGCAGGGCGGGCAGCAGAAGAGGCAGCAGAGCTCGCTCACCGACAGGCCGTTCATGGCGGGCACCGGGCCCGCGCCGGGCCAGGGGAGGGGCGGGGGTGCTCCGAGAGGCGGGCAGCGGGCGGCCAGGCTCGCGGGCCGCACACCTCAGTCCCGTTAGGAGGCCGCGGCCCGGCCCCATCGCGGTCCAAGGCGAGCCCCCGGGAGCCTCGCAGCCACAGGTCTCCATGCCGTACAGTGAGACATCCTGCAGGGGACACCGAGATGTGGGTTCCCTCCAGAAAGCTAAGGGAGAACCAGGTGCCAGCCGGTGCCAGGCAGAGAGGAAGGCGTGTCCCCACATCCGCGGTCTATCCTGTTCCTCTGGGCCTGCCCACAGCCCTAGCTCACCCTGCATCCTCTCCTGGGCCTCTGATGCACAGCGCTGCTGCTGTGTATGCCCCAGTCTCTGCCATCCAGAGCCCCCGGGCCTATGCCCAGACCTCCTGCCTGCCCAGCAGTGTCTTACACCCTCCAGAACAGGTGACAGAGGCAGCCCAGGTCTGGAGCTGAGGAAACCCAAAGGCTCCCAAGCTATCATGCAGGGGGGTGGGGGAGGGGTGCTGCGGGGCCTTGGAGCCTAGAGACCGAGCCCAGGGGAGGAAACAGGCACAAAGGCCAGGAACAAGGACAGGATGCATCTCAGAGGCAGGGCCCCATTGGCTGGGACAACGGTTTGTCCCTGCACTTGGCCAGGCGGTCTCCCTGGGGTATGGGCAGCTGGGGCCTCCTGAGGCTGCCCCCTCAGGGTCAAATCACCCAACCTACTGGGTCTTGGTTCTTTGTACCTACAAATGTGGAGACTGCTTGCCTCAGAGGCCGCAGACTGTATACAGGAGGGAGTTAAGTGGGGGACAGGACCTGACTCCAGTGGAAACTCAGACGCTCCATTTCCGCAGGACACCCTGAAATGTGTTCAACTGACACTAAAGCCACTACCACTGTGTGCATTGCTGCCCAGTGAACAGACAGAGACTTTTCCAGAAAAGCCTGCCATCTCTCACTGCCTGGGAGGACGCGGAAGACACCACAGCTCAGCTTTAACAGGATATCCATGCATACTGGGGTTTTAGGTCACAGCATCTGAATCCACAGGACAGAGGGACAGGTATCACTCAGGCAGCTGTAGGCCCACAGACTCGTCTCTGCTCCCTGTGGACCTGAGCTGTGAGGCCCAGGGCTGGGTAAAGCGATGTTCCAGTCCACAACAACTGAGCACACTGAGAGAAAAGACATGACCAGAGCAGGGACAAAGAAAGTGGCAAGAAGTCACCAGCTCCTGCTTGGCGGTGGTGATGCACACCTTGAATCCCAGTGCAAGGATGACAGAGGCAGGCCGATCTCTGAGTTCTAAGCCAGCCTTGCCTACAGAATTCCAGGACAGCCAGAACTACAGAGAAACCCAATCTTGAAAAACAAAAACAAAAGACAGAACAAAAAAAGAAGTCCCCAGCTCACAGGTGGCGATTCTCAGATGCAGGTGAACCTGCCTCTAAGAGACACCAGGCCGTGCCTATAACCAGGAGCACTTGTAGGTCTGAGTGAGTAGAGACTAGGGAGACACCAGAGCCACATCTGTAACCCAGAACACTCCTAGTGTGGAGTGGGTGGGGATTAGGGACTCTGTCCAGGACCCCGAATAGCCCAGAACATCCCTCTAAGGGAATGACCCTGCCCCAAATATCCACAAGGTCAATGTTTAGAGACATCAGCTTTACAGTTCTGGCCTCATCCTGTAACACCCTGTAACTGTAACACCCCTTGGTGATGGGGAGCTTGGAGGGACCTGCAGTCCACGGAGAAAGAAGCCCTGACCACGCTGGAGAAGAACAAGGTGAAACAGGCCCTACTACCAAGGCCAAGAAAGCGGGTGCTGCCACTGACTCTTCTTTCCAGTCTCCTCTCGTGGACCCCTAGGCCTGATGGCTCCACCTGTCACCCCTGAACCTTCCCTCCTGCATTCTAGCCTCCTTGCCTGGGTTGCATCTCAGTCACCATCATCCGTGGGCAGGCTGTTCCCCCCAGCTACTCTGTCTGACACCTTCAGCAGCACACACCCAAGCAGCGACCTCCCTTTTAGGGGTGCCCTCCTCCTCCCTATTCACAGACCACACCTCTAGGCACAGCTTCTCAAGGTGCAACATCTGGGTCCCATCTTGCAGTACACTTTCTAAACAAGTCAGACAAGCACCTCTGGGTCCTCCACATGGTGGGGACCCCGCATACTCTTCTACAGTTAACCAGATTTCCACCCTGCAACACGGGACTCCACGGAGGCAGGGCCAGTAGACCAGTAAGTATCTGCTTCACTCAACAACCATGTGCTGAGCACCCAGAGCAAAAGAGGAAGTTGTAGGAGAAAGAAATAAGCCTCCAACATCTGCCAGTGTTATAAGGGAGGGAGGGGACAGACAGCATGTGGGACCTCACTCACAGATGGTTGCCACTGTGTAGAGCAAGCCAAGATATTTCACTCACTGCCACTCAAAACCACAAGGATTGTGATCACAAACCTAAAACCAGGCCCTGGCGTTACAAGCAGCCGGGCTACAGGAAGGGCTCTAGGGCGACCTACATATGCCTGCCTGCACTGGCATGCCTCAGCCAGCCAGCCAGTCAGGGCAGGGAGGCAACCCCCGAGCAGCAGCACCGGCTCAAGAGTGCAGACTGCAGGCAGGTGGAGGGACATGGCTCAGCAGCGGGGAAAGGCACTGGCTACCGAGTCTGAAGATCCGAGCGGACTCCAGAAAGCTGTCCTCTGGCCTCTGCGTGGGCGCACGCACGTGAAAAGAGCCAGGAGACAGAACGGAGGGGTAAACCCCGACGGCGAGCGACTCCCAGGGGAAGCCGGGCTGCCTCAAGCTGCGGCCCTGGGGCTCTGGCAGAGTGAGGACTTCACCGTGGGGGTGAAGGGAAGCCTGATGTGGGGCCCGGCTGGCAGGACACACCGGGCACGGGGCAGAGGCGGCCGGAGGCGGTGTGGGACAGGGGCAGGTTCCGGAGCTGGCCCAGGCGTGTCTGGGGGGCAGAGCCGCGTCCTGGGGAGGCCGGGCGACTGCTCCAGGAGGTGGGGACGGTAGGGCAGGGTGGGTGCGCCGGTGGCGCTGCCGTCCCCGGAGGGCGCAGCGGCGTCTCGGACGCGGGGCCTGGCTCGCCCGGGCCCCGCTCCGCGAACCGCCGCCGTCCGCGCGCCCCGCCCGCACTCACCGCCGCCCGCGTCCGCCGGCCCCGGGGCCGCACTCCATGGCTCCCGGCCGCCCGCCCGTGCGTCCGTCCGTGTGTCCCTCCGGACCGCGGCCGGGCCTCCGGCGCCGCCACCACCGCCGCTCCGCCGCGGGCGGAAGTGAGCCTCCTTCTAACACCGCCCCGGAAGTGATACGGGGGGACTG
The DNA here is from genome assembly GCF_903995425.1 of Onychomys torridus. Taxonomy (NCBI): domain Eukaryota; kingdom Metazoa; phylum Chordata; class Mammalia; order Rodentia; family Cricetidae; genus Onychomys; species Onychomys torridus. The sequence goes on from NC_050463.1 coordinate 1,698,841, forward strand.
CGCAAGCCAGGAGGACCCTGGGGTGCGTGGGGGCGGGGCCCAGCGACAGCGAAGCGGATTGGGTGGACTGTTGTGGGAGGTGCGCGTGCTGGAGGCGGGGCCACGGGGGCTGGAGGAGCCGGATGTGCTGCGTCCAAGCCCACTGTAAAGGCGGGGCCTGGTGCGCTGGGGGCGGGGCTTTGCTGGGGGCGGGGCCACAGGGAAGGGAAGCTGGAGGATCTAGGGGTGGGGCTTGGGCTGGACGGGGTTCCAGGTGAAGAGGCACGGAGCCCTCTGGGGGCGGGGCCTGAAATGTGGGCAGAACTGAATGAATGGCCTAGGGGCGGGGCCTGGGAGGGGGTGGCTGTGGGAGGGGCGGGTCTGCCTAGAGGCGGGGCCTAACTGGAAGCCCAGCCCACTACAGTGGGCGGGCTCTGCATCCTCTCTAGGTTTTTAAATCCTTCGTTCCACTCTTTCCGCATTCCTGGAGCGGCGAATGACCCATCACTCTCTCTCAGGGTCTGGAGACGAAGCTGGAGGGCGGTTCAGCACTCAAGAACACTGGCTGCTGCTACCAAAGACCAGAGCTCGGTTCCCAGCACCCACAGGGTGACTCAAAACCGTCTGTAATTCCGATTCCAGGGCATCCCACGCCCACTTCCGTCGTCTGCAATCACCAGACTGTATAGAGACTACATGCAGACAGAACAGCTTTACATTAAAAAAGATTCTCCTTCCCAGTTTTACCTGATTTATTTGTCTGTACACAGACATGAGCCGTGGAGCTCCGTGCAGGTCAGAAAACAGCTTGTGAGAACCGATTCTGCTGCTCCACCTAGTGAGTCCCAGGGACAGAACCCAGGTATTCGTGCTTAGCGGCAAAGCCTTTTACCCACTGAGCCATCTCACTGCCCACTTTGTCTTTTTGGCTTTTGTTGGTCTCAAACTCAGCCTGCCTAGTACTGGGATTAAGGGCATGTGCCACCACTGCCCGGCATTCCTTTATCTTCTTATTTTGTATGTAAGAGTATTTGGCTGCATGTATGTCTGTGCACCGCATGTATGCCTTGTGCTCAAGGACAGGAGACTTGAATTCCCCGGAACTGGAGTTATGGGCATTTGGGATGGTTGTGAGCCACTCTATGGCATCTGAGAACTGAACCTGGGTCCTCCACAAGAGCAGTACATGCTTCTAACCACAGAGCCATCCCTCCAGCACCTTCTTTTGTTGCTGTTGTTTGGTTGGTTGGTTTTTTCAAGACAGGGTTTCTCTGTGTAGCCCCGGCTGTCCTGGACCTCACTCTGTAGCCCAGGCTGGCCTCGAACTCAGAGAGATCCACTTGCCTCTGCCTCCTGAGTGCTGGGATTAAAGGTGTGCACCGCCCAGCCATTTCTTTTGGTTTTTTGAGACAGCATCTTAATCTGTAGGTCAGGCCAGTTTAGAACTCATGTAGCTCAGGCTGGGCCCTCAAACTCAGCAACCCTCCTGCCCAAACCACCAGAATGCGAGGCTGACAGACCAGTTGAGTGAAGTTCTTTTAGGGAGGTGAGAGGACACCACCTCAGGTGTCCCAGAGAGGTATTGAACCCATGATCCCCACCACTGGACTACTGGGATGAGACGTGTACCACCACACCGTTTTACCATGCCCTGTGGATTATATCCTCATTCCTCCCCACTCCCAATCTCCTGTGACAAAAATGTCCTAACACCTGACAAAGAGAGAAGGCTGCACTGTACCGATCCACCTGCCTCAGTCTCCCAAACACTGGGACAACAGAGCTGTGTCACAAACCAGGTTTCTGAGAGCTGTGACTGAGGCCATTACACCATTCAAGGACTCTAGCAATTGAACTACATCTCCAGTCAGTTTTGTTCATTCCTGTATTATTTATTTGAGACAGGGTCTCACGATGTAGACCAGGCTGCTGGCCTCTGCCTCCCCAGCTGGGGCCTGGCTCTTGCTTGTCTCCCTTTGTATTCAGGGTCAGCCTAGAAACGGCTATCTGTTGAGTGCTAGGATCCCTATGAAAACAGATAGTCCATGGGCTGGCAAGATGGCTCAGTGGTAAGGGCACTTGCTGATAAGCCTGAGGACCTGAGTTCAAGCCCTGAGAGCCACACAGAAGAAGGAAAGAATGACTCCTGCAGACTGTGCTCCAGCGGCCACACTGTGGCACACATGCATACACAAACAAGAATTTTTTAAAATGAGGCTGGGTATTGGTGGTGCACGCCTGTAATCCCAGCACTCGGGAGGCAGAGGCAGGCGGATCTCTGTGAGTTCGAGGCCAGCCTGGGCTACAGAGTGAGATCCAGGACAGGACAGCCAGGACTACACAGAGAAAAAAAAGGGGGGGGGGCAAAGTGCTTACCATAAAAGCACTAGGACCTATGTCCAAGTCTAGAAGAGCCTTGTGAAAGGCCAGCTCCTGGGATTGCAAGCCCAGGAGGAGGGGGCAGAGACAGGCTGGCCGGTGCCAGTGCTTTGCTGGCCAGCTGGACTAGCAGGACTGTTGAGCTCCAGGCCAAAGAGAAGCTTGTCTCGCCGGGTGGTGGTGGCACACACCTTTAATCCCAGCACGCGGGAGGCAGAGGCAGGGGGATCTCTGTGAGTTCAAGGCCAGCCTGGGCTACAGAGTGAGTTCCAGGAAAGGTGCAAAGCTACAGAGAGAAACCCTGTCTCGGAAAAAAAAATTAAATTAAAAACAAATATATATATATATATGTGTGTGTGTGTGTGTGTGTGTGTGTGTGTGTGTGTGTGTATTTCCTTTTTGGTGACAGAGCCGCACTATAGACCAAGCTGGCCTTGAACTCACAGGTATCCTCCTGCTTCTGCCTCCAGAGTGCTGGGATTAAAGGTGTGCCACCACACCCAGCGGAATGTAAATTTTAAATATTAAAGTATTACTATTAGTGTGGGATGCATATGGGGATGTATGTGTATGCTGGAGGGCCCATATAGCAGTCCAAAGACAACTTGGGGTGCTCAAGGCCAATCAGAGGCACATAAAGGAGGTCCTGTCTCAAAGACAAGGAAAAAGGGGGGAAAGGGAACTAGAGATGACTCAGCACAGGCTGCTGTTCCAGAGGACCTGGGTTCAATTACAGCGCCCATATGGAGTTCACACCTGCCTGTAATTGTAGCTTCAGGGGATCCAACACCTCTTCCTGACCTCTGAGGTTACCAGGCACGTACATGATGCAGACATATGGGCAGACAAAACACTAGTGCACATAAAATTAGATTAATAAATTCACAAAGAATATTTTAAATGGCTTTGATAGTACAGTGGCGCACGCGGTTAATCCCAGCACCTGAGAAGCAAAGACAGGGGGATCTCTGAGTTCAAGTGAGTTCCAGGACAGCCAGGGCTACACAGAGAAACCCTGTCTTCAAAAAAAAAAAAAAAAAAATTCTGAAACTGGTGATCTCTTTAAGTACCTTGTAAGGAAGGCATCTGTCCTTCAAACCCAGGACTCCCCCCAGACCCTTCCAACTCAGGGCTAGGAGGAGCCAGGGCAGGCTGAGCTCTGCCTGGAATGAATGGACAGGGAGGGAAGGTAGCCCTGAGGCCGGGGGAGGGAGAATGGCCAGGATCATAACTACATTAGTGGATAAGACTCAGCTCCCACTGGAGCAGGGGTGCAGACCGCCACCCTCTTTACAATGCCGCCCACACTCCTCAGCACATTTTGCGAAAGGAAAACCCTCTGTTGCAGACATAGCAGGACACACCTGTAATGTCAGCCCTGGGAAGGAGGCAGAGGCAAGAGAGGACCACCGGGAGTTCAAGGCCAGCCAGAACTACACAGAAATATGTCAAGAACTAAAACGTGGAGCTGGAGAGATGGCTTAGCAGTTGTGAGCACTGGCTGTTCTCCAGAGGGCCTGGGTTCAGTTCTCAGCACCCACATGGCTACTCACAACTGTCTAGTTCCAAGGGATCTAACACCTTCACACCAATGCACATAAAATAAATTTAAATAAATTATTCCAAAAATTAAAACACAGGGGCCAGTGAGATTGTGCAGGCTGCCAAACCTGAGTATCTGAGTTCTATCCCCAGGATCCACAGAATGGAAAGACACAGATCCTGTAAGCTGTCCTCCGACCTCTGCACCCACAGACCAACCCCCTCCCCAATATGAAGTAAATAAAAGTCCATTTTCTACCTGGGTGGGGGTGGTGCAGTTTTTTGGTTTGGTTTGGGTTTTTTTTTTTTTTTTTTGAGACAGGGTTTCTCTGTAGCTGTGGAGCCTGTCCTCCAACTCACTCTGTAGCCCAGGCTGGCCTTGAACTCACAGAGATCCACCAGCTTCTGCCTCCTGAGTGCTGGGATTAAAGGCGTGCACCACCACCGCCTGGCTGCACACGCCTGTAATCCCAGCACTCGGGAGGCAGAGGCAGGCGGGTCTCTGTGAGTTCAAGGCCAGCCTGGGCTACAGAGTGAGTGCCAGGAAAGGCGCAAAGCTACAGAAAGAAACACCTGTCTTGAAAAACCAAAAAAAAAAAAAAAAAAAAAAAAAAAAAAAAAGGCGTGTGCAGATTTTTAATTCCATCACTCGGGAGGCAGGGGCAGGCAGATCTCTGAGTTTGAGGCCAGCCTGGGCTACAGAGTGAGTCCCAGGACAGCCTGGGCTACACAAAGAAACCCTGTCTCAAAAAACAAAAACAAAAACAAAAAACAACAACCAACAAACAAAAGACATAAAGAAAAGATATGCAGGCACACACTTAAATGCATCAAATGAAAATAAACAAGTTGTCAGTGGTGGTGCATGTCTTTAATCTGCGCCACCACCTCCCGGCATAAGATTTTATTTTACTTTATTTGTATGAGTGTGTGTGTGTGTGTGTGTGTGTGTGTGTGTGTGTGTGCACCATGTGTGTGCAGTGCTCCCCCAGGCCAGAAGAGGGATCCCCAGAGCAGCAGTTGCAGGTGCTTATGTGCTGTGGGCACTGGGAACTGAACCCAGGTCCTCTGAGAAGCAGCCAGTACCCTTACCTGCTGAGCTGTCCCTCTAGCCTTGATTTCTTTTCTGTTTTCTTTCTTTTTTGTTTGTTTTGAAAATTGTCTCATTTGGGTTAAGTTAGCACAGAACTCTGGGTGATGCTCCTGTCTCGTGATTTCTAGTACTGGAGTGAATGTTTGAGCTGTCCTCCATAGCTTCCTTCCAAACTGGCCTTTTCTTCCTTTTTGGTTTTCGAGACAGGGTTTCTCTGTGTAGCTCTGCGCCTTTCCTGGAACTCACGCTGTAGCTCAGGCTGTGCTGGAACTCACAGAGACCCGCCTCAGGCATAGCATTTTTATGGCGCTATATAGTAAAATAAATAACATGTGTCTCCTGGTGGCTCTGTTATGGTGTAATGACCCAAAACTCTTGGTTTTCCTCCAGAGTCCCTCGGCTCACATGGCCTCCTGGAAGCACGACAGAGCACCTAAGGTTTCTGGCTTTGTGACACAGGTCACATCCACACTAATCTCCCACTTATCTGTCTTGCAAGCGGCCATAAATTAACCCTGTGGGTCTGATAGCTGGTCACAAGACACGCCTTCTTCCAGAAAGGTCCTGGAGGGCAGGCCAAGGAAAATGCAAACTAGCTGACCCTGCAGACGTGTGTGGCGCCAGTTTCTACCTCCCTGGCCAGTCACTGCTTAGCCAGGCAGTCTGGAGTTTAGTCATGGCGGCTCCCTGAGGTCCTCATGAAAGGTCCTGATGGCTGAGCTGAGGAGAATGGGCCTGGGGGGGGTCTCAGCGACCTTGGTCCGATAGAATGAGTTGTTTTCCAGACAACCAATTAAAAAACGTTTCTCAAGTCCTACTATTAATTTTATTTTTTATTTTTATTTATTTATTTATTTATTTATTTTGGTTTTTCAAGACAGGGTTTTTGTTTAGCTTTGCGCCTTTCCTGGATCTCACTCTGTAGACCAGGCTGGCCTTGAACTCACAGAGATCGCCTGCCTCTGCCTGCCAAGTGCTGGGATTAAAGACTTGGGCCACCACCACCCGGCTTAATTTCACCTTTTTTATTGTATTTTGTTTGTGGGTTTTTTTTTTTTGTTCAATACATGGTCTCATTATGTATTCTAGGTTGTCCTGGAATCTGCCTGCCTCTGCCTCTGGAGTGCCAGGATTAAGTCGAGTCACACAGTTCAGCCTAGGGTGGAATTTATGATTCTCCTGGCTCAGCTTGCTCATGCTGTGGTGCTGACATGAAACCTCATGCTTGCTTGGCTTCACTTTTTTTTTTGGTTCTGGTGAGGGGATCCTCTTGGCCCTCAGACACTGCTTCTCGTTGCTCTGGAGTCACAGCTAGCCAGGGCAAGATGGCAGGCGCCAGACCCGAGGAGGACGACAGCCCCACGCAGGCTTCACACACACCACCTGCCACCCAGTTCTCTGGAACTGAACCCACTCGCCATCCTCACATCCTCAAGTCATGAGCTCGGCTGAGTTGCCACCTCCCTGGCCCACTGTGCCCCGCTGACTGCGCAACTATAGGCAATGAGTAGCCCCCACATTCTTCACGGGGGGGCCCAGAACAATCAGAGCACCCCCAGGGAGGGGGCTGGGGCGCAATAGTGGCAGCCTGCCACACTCAACCTGAGTTCCCTACTGAGCACCAAACCAACCAACCAGAGAGAGAGGGGAGGGGGGGTGAAAGCAAGCTCCGCTGTGCCTCGCAGGGCTGACTGTATTAAGGAAGATCACATCCCACATCCTGAAGAGGGCATCAGATCCCATTACAGATGGTTGTGAGCCGCCATGTGGGTGCTGGGAATTGGTCTCTGGACAAAGGGCAGCTAGTGCTCTAACCTCTGAGCCCTCTCTCCAGCCCGTTGGCTTCAGGCTTTAATGTTTTGTTCTATGCACTGCCAGAGGTTGAACCCAGGGCCTCACAGCTAGCAGGCCAGTGTTCTCCAATCATCTGCATCCAGAACCTTTGTCGTCTGAGACAGGGTCTCCGCCCGCCTCTGCTTCCTGAGTGCTGGGAGTAAAGCCCACCCCCCACCTTGAACTTTGTCTCAAACCCGAGTGCTGGGGTGACCCGCGCGTGCCTCTAGCGGCGCTGCGGATGGGAGCCAAGGTCTCCTGGGTGCTAGGCAAACGCTCCACGAACTGCTCCAGCCTGAGCCCCAACGTATATTTCGGAGAAAACGAGGGAACCACGGCCACCCTCCAAAGCAGTGTGGACGACAGAGGCAACGGGGGAACTTTTTTTTTCCTTTGGTTTCTCGAGACAGGGTTTCTCTCTGTAGCTTTGCGCCTTTCCTTGAACTCGCTCTGTGGCCCAGGCTGGCCTCGAACTCACAGAGATCCGCCTGCCTCTGCCTCCCCAGTGCTGGGGTTACAGGCGTGCGCCACCACCGCCCGGCACAACGTGGGAACTTTACAGCATTCTGAGGGCAGATGCTGTTTGAGTGACTATAGATGGCCCCCACTTCCCCCTCAAGGCTCCTCTCTGGATATCTCAAAGGGCCCGAGTTTCGGCCATCCACCCGCGGGTCTTGAACCGGCAACACAGCGCTCTCCCCACCGCAGGACACAAGAAAAAAATTGCCCCCAGACGCACTAAGGCGAACCGGCGCGCGCGCGGCCTTATGGGAATTGTAGTCAAGTCTCCGCCTCGAGCAGGCCCCGCCCACGGAACTGCGTTCCCGGCGTGCCCCGCGGCAGTAGGCGGGGCGGCCCCGTTGCTAGGACTTGGAGAAGCGTGGCGTTCTCGCCGGCGTCCTTCAGGTGAGCGGCCGCCGTAGGGGCTGGGCTTCCGCCGTTCCGGATGCGCCACCGGCAGCGGGTGTGGCCACGTTGCCCCGGGCGTGGACGGGGGAAAGAAGGCCTTGCCGGGGCCGACCACCTAGGCTCGGGGAGGGGCGCGCGCGCCCCGCGAGGCGGTGGGCGTGCTCGTGCGCGCGCATGCGACGCGAGTGCGCGTGCGCACAGAGGGCTGGGTACCTACCGCGCCTTTCGCCGTCGGTTTGCTGCGCACGCGTGTGCCCTGCTTCTCGCTCCGGAAACTCGGTGATCTCCAGTTGCTTCCGGTTACCTGTTCGGGGTCATCGCAGTTAGCCCCCTGCCTCGGGGTTGTGGATCCACCTTGGTCGCAGCAGGTGTGCAGTTTCCCTGGGGCTGGCACCCTGTGGGAAGGGACCCCGGGGGTGGTCCCGGGGCAGCAGGGACCCGGCCGTGGAGGAAGGCGTTGCTCCATGGCTCACACTCACCCGGAACCGCGCATCCTGCCTGTTGAGTGCCCGGTGTGGGGGGCGTGTGCCCCCGGACTGCAGCCAGCCCGGCGCACAGCCATTGCCTGCGGTTCAGCGGTGCTCAGGCTGCTCGGAGGGAGGCAGGCAGGCTTCCCAAGCCGCTGTGGCGTGTCCGGCACGTGCGGCAGGAGCTGTTCCCGTGCCACCCTCTGCTGTCATGTGCGGGGCAGGGACGGGAGCACGCCTGCGCCTCGGAAGCTGGCCTGATGTTCGTGGTGAGCTCGAGGCTAGACTGGGCTGCACAGGGAAACCGAACCTTGCCTCAGAACAAGAACGCACACGTGCAGAAGGGCCCTGTAAAGCAGTGAAGGGTGGCCACGGCCCTGGCTGCCAGCCTATGGCTTTTAAACTCCTCCCCAGGGGTCCTGTCCCCAGGCAGCCTTCTTCCTTCGTCCCTTGTTTTGTAGTCTTGAGGGGACAAACAGGGCTGTGTCTTCTGCCCTGGAGACAGTGGTGCTTTGTGGCCCCGGCAGTTGGTGGGGCCGTAGGCGTGGTATGTGCCCTGGGGAGGCCAGATGTCACCATGGCCCCTCCTGGGCTCTGCCTGCCATGGGGCTTGTGCAGGGGCAGCCATGGTAACGCCAGGCTCTCAGACACGCCTGGCACCATTCTCCCTTCCTAGTCTTAGGGCTCTGAGGGGCACCAGTAGTTCTCAGGAGCCCATAGAGTCATGCAGTGTACACCTGGGCAGTCCGGGTGAGCACATTAGTCATTGCATAGAGTATTCCCGGGTGGACACCAGCAGGGGAGGCAGGGTGTGGGGTGTGATGCTCGGTAATGCCGACAAGCCCACTACAGACAGCCCTGCTGCTTCCTCTCCCCTCTCTGGTTGGTTTGTTTGGTGCTCAGTAGGGAACTCAGGGTTGAGTGTGGCAGGCAAGTTCCTGCCACTATTGCGCCCCAGCCCCCTACCTGGGGCTGCTCTGATTGTTCTGGGCCCCCCGTGAAGAATGTGGGGGCTACTCATTGCCTATAGTTGCGCAGTCAGCGGGGCACGGTGGGCCAGGGAGGTGACAACTCAGCCGAGCTCATGACTTGAGGATGTGAGGATGTCGAGTGGGTTCAGTTCCAGAGAACTGGGTGGCAGGTGGTGTGTGTGAAGCCTGCGTGGGGCTGTTATCCTCCTCGGGTCTGGCGCCTGCCATCTTGCCCTGGCTAGCTGTGACTCCAGAGCAACAAGAAGCAGTGTCTGAGGGCAAGAGGATCCCCTGCCTACAGCCTTGCCTCCCCGAAGCCTCTCCAAGCCTGGCTTTGCTCCTGTGTGTCACAGGTGGCAATGGTGTTGGCTGTCGGCTCAGGCTTCATTGAGGTGCCATGGATAGGCAGGTTCCCAGGCTAGCCCACTGCCATGGGAGTTAGGGCGCCTTAGGCAGGCCACACCCTGGAGCACAAGTCCAGAGTGGAATGGGTCAAGGCCATATGCCTGCCTTGTTTGGCAGGGTCAGTATTCTTGGGGTGCATCTTAGGTCTGCTGCCTTTTTATGGGGATACACAAGATTGAGGTGGGGTCTTGCCCTGTAGCTCTGGCTGGCTGGCCTCCAGCTCACAGCCATCCTCCTGCCTCTGTGCCACAAGTGCCACTGGGTGTATGTCTGGCTCTTGGTCAGTTGACCAAGGTGGGGCATGTCCCCTAGAAGCCATGGGGTCAGGGGTATTGTGAGGTTTATGCTTTTCTGGGGTGGTCCTGCACCCCACCCCTGTCACTGTGTAGAAAAGGGGACATTAGCAGCTTGGAATGATGTTGCCCGTCAGCCCTGGGGCCGCAGCCAGCCAGGAGCTGCGTGTGCTGCATCCCCTGCAGGTCTCGCCTAGCCGAAGTCGAGGGTCCCAGGGGCTGTTCTCATGGACTGGACAAGGCAGGTCCACCCCGCCACACCTGCCGACAGATTTCTGTCTTTCCTGACTGTACCCGAGGTCGTGAAGCCAGCCAGGGCACGTCAGCAGCCCATTCCAGACCTTCAACCTCTGGGGGCACAGGCAGAGTAGCAGTTGTGGGTGACTATAGGTTTGTTAGGGGCCAAGGACTCAAGGACCGGCCTATGTCTTTATGGTTATTTTTGGGGTTGTTTTCTTTTGTTTTTTGTCAGAGACAAAGTTTTGGTTGTTTGGGGTTTTTTTTGTTTTTTGTTTGTTTTTGGTTTTTCGAGACAGGGTCTCTCTGTGTAGTTTTGGAGCCTGTCCTGGATCTCCCCCTGTAGCCCAGGCTGGCCTCGAACTCACGGAGATCCACCTGCCTCTGCCTCCTGAGTGCTGGGATTACAGGCGTGCGCCACCGCCGCCCGGCGACAAAGCTTTAAGTAGCCCAGGGTGGCCTGGTGCCCTGGCCTCCACCGGGGACGCCAGGTGCTGCCCCTGGGCCTGGTTTACACGGGGCAGGGGCTGGAAGCCGGGGCTGTGGACTTGACCTAGCCAGGGCCTGTCTCCACGCTGCCCTCCTGCGCAGCCGAGTCAGCCGACCGCCCGGCGCTCTGGATGCGCCGTCCGGGCTCCCAGGACAGACGCGGCCCGCTGAAGCTGACGGTGACACTCCAGTCCCATCTCTGTCTTCCACAGTCGACCCCGCGGAGGATGGAGCCCTGCTCGGGCCTCGCGGAGCAGCCCGGGCCCGCGAAGGCCGGCGGCGAGGAGCGAGCGCCGGCGCCGTGGCAAGCCCTGCCCGTCCTGTCGGAGCAGCAGGCGGGGGCCGTGGAGCTGGTGCTGGCCTACGCCGCGCCGGTGCTGGACCAGCGCCAGACGTCCCGCCTGCTGCGGGAGGTGTCCGCCGCCCACCCGCTTCCCGCCCAGCCCCACCTCAAGCGCGTGCGCCCCGGCCGCGGCGCCCAGGGCGCCCACGCGTCGGACCTGCTGCTGTGCCTGGCGGGGCCCTCGGCGGCGCCGCGCTCGCTGGCCGAGCTGCTGCCCAGCCCGGCCGTGGACCCGCGCGGCCTGGGCACGCCGTTCCTGGTGCCCGTGCCCGCCCGGCCGCCCCTCACCCGGAGCCAGTTTGAGGAGGCGCGGGCGCACTGGCCCACGTCCTTCCACGAGGACAAGCGGGTGACCCGCGCGCTGGCCGGGCAGCTCTTCTCTGCGCAGGCGCGGGCGGCCATGCAGCGCCACATGGAACAGGCCGTGCGTGCCGCCCGCAGGGCAGCCGCCCAGGGCCTGCGGGCCGTGGGCGCTGTCGTGGTGGACCCAGCCTCGGACCGCGTGCTGGCCACAGGCCACGACTGCAGCGGCCTGGCCAGCCCCCTGCTGCACGCTGTCATGGTGTGCATCGACCTGGTGGCCCAGGGGCAGGGCCGTGGCACCCGTGACCTCAGGCGCCACCCGGCTTGCTCCTTCGCCCCGGCTGCCACCGCCCAGGGTGCACGTGCCGGCAGCGTGCGCAAGCTGGACGAGGAGGAGGAGGGCCTGCCCTACGTGTGCACCGGCTACGACCTGTATGTCACCCGCGAGCCCTGCGTCATGTGTGCCATGGCCCTCGTGCACGCCCGCATCCAGCGCGTCTTCTACGGGGCGCCCTCGCCCGACGGCGCCCTGGGCACGCGCTTCCGCGTCCACGCGCGGCCAGACCTCAACCACCGCTTCCAGGTGTTCCGCGGCATCCTCGAGGACCAGTGCTGCCAGCTGGACCCCGACCCCTAGGCCTGGGGACCTTTCACTTCCAGACTGCTCTCTGCTCCTGGCCAGCCCGCATCCCCCGCAGCTGCACGGCCTTGGACCCTGGGGCCCCACCCGCTGGGTCTAAGGACCCTGACCACCTGGGTCAGCATGTGGGGCGCCCTCAACCCGGAAGACAGCGGCGGTCTCTGCCGGCTGCGGCAGCCGTGGGACTCGGCTCTGCGTACAAGCCCCCGTGGTCTTCCAGGCTCGGGGCAGCCATCGTGTGTGAAATAAAGCGCCTCAAACCAAGTTCCCGTTTGCACCGAGGTGCCAGGCTGGGGTGGGCATCTGCATCAGTCTGTGGGTTGTGAAGGGGAAGGCAGCAGTCCTGATGAGCGTAGCTGGCTCTGGGTGTTGCTAGGGGTAGGAACAGCCCAGGAGGCGCCCTTGCCTGTCTACGGAGTCTGGAAGGTTCCAAGTATGTCTGAACACCTGTTGGCCTGGGGTCCATTCACCCAGGGCTGTTGGTGGGAAGGCTGGGGGCCTCAGAAGGATCCGAGTGCGGTGGGGTGATAGGATGTAGTGGGATGCGGGTTCCGTGGCGGTGCGCCCTTAGGAGACCCGGCCTGGGGGCCCTCCGAGTCTGAGGGGACGTGGGGCTGCTGTGCGCCTGCCGGCCTCCGCTGGGCGGACAGTCCGGGGGTGGCTACACGGCTGTGGCCCAGCTCAGAGCAGAGGCCTGCTTCTTCTCGTAGGCCTTCCATCCTTCCTCCTCTTGGGAAGACATGTTTCTGTGGGCTGGCTCCTCAGGTGACCAGGAGGCAGGGCTGTGAGGTGGCCCGTCTTGAGACTCCGTGAGACTATGTCCAGCCAGTGGCAGCTGGTTGATTGAGCAGGGCCTGGACTCAGAGACCAGGGTGTGCCTGCAACTTTCTCACCTGAAGCCCTGTGGGGGCCTTCCTTACCCGGCCATGTCCTGAGGGCAGCACTTAGGGGCAGAGCTACTCTGAAAAGTGACTGTAGGTGCCTCGGGGGCTGAGCTCCCATGGGTGAGTGCCACACCCATAGCTGGTGTGGCCGTGTGGCTGTCACATAGCAGTGAGCTCTGTTCTGGGTGATTTGGTGGAATGGAAGTCCTGAGGGGTGTGTCAGCAGTAGTTGGAGTCCTCTGTAGGGCCACAGTCAGGGGTCAACGTTGGGGGAACACCGAGAACCGGGGACATCCTGGCTCCAAGGCTGTGGGTAGAATCAGCTGGTGACTTGACCCATCCCCTTCCAGACTGCTCTGTGGGGAAGTGGCGTGAGGCGGCTCCACATCCGGGCCGACACCCGCTGAGCCAGCAGCCAAGCTGGCTGGCCAGCAGAGCCTACAACGGTGGCTGGCTTAGGGTCTTCCTAGGCCGGCGGCTGGCGAGGCCCTGATACTAGTCTCCTTTTAGGTGGGCCCTTCTGCCTGGGTGCCAGGTCAGCCGGTACAGAAATGGCAGGTGAGTCTGCCCTGTTCCCCGGCAGTGTCCCCAACTCCCACCGAAGCCCTGGACTCCTAAGCTGTGGCTGCAGAGTGGGCTTCCCAGCTTCTGCCCTTGTAACACCTTGGGTGCCACAGTGGGGCATAGACAGGCCACCAAAGGGCCACCAGTGTCTTCCCGTTTGCAGATGAAGACTTGAAGTGAGACAGCGTGGAGGGTGTGCAGGGACCCCTAGTGCTATGGGGGGCCTCTGGCCGCCCTACTTTTCTCTGCCCTCCTTGGCCTGACAACCCCAGGACACGCCAAATGCCGCCCCCAGGGCCCGTGTGTTGACTGTGGCCACTCCAGTGGCTTCATTTAGCGCCCTAGGGTGAGCCTGGCTGCAGCCAGGAGGGTAGCGCTGATCCTGCGCGGGTGTGTGTCCTGTCTAGCTGTGGTGGCTCAGGAAGGGGCTACGTGGGGAGGGTGCTCCTGCAGGCTTCTGGCCGTACACAACAGGCTGCCTGGGGGGTCTCCCTCCTGCAGGAAAGGAGAACAACTTCCCACCCCTGCCCCGCTTTGTGCCGCTGAAGCCCTGCTTCTATCAGGACTTCTCCGACGAGATCCCCGTGGAGCACCAGGTGCTGGTGAAGAGGATCTACCGGCTGTGGATGTGTGAGCCTGGCGGGCGGGCGGGCGGGGTCCCCACCGAGGGCAGGCACAGCGTGGTCAGGCCCTGCTCCCTGCATGAGGCTCATCCTTCATGGGCTGGTGGGGAGAGCCCCTGGCCACGGAGGTCCTTGGTGACCCCCCACTCTTCTCCCACCCGCCCCTCCAGTTTACTGTGCCACCCTGGCTGTGAACCTGGTGGCCTGCCTGGCCTGGTGGATTGCGGGCGGAGCGGGGGTCAACTTTGGCCTGGCCATGCTCTGGCTGCTTCTCTTCACTCCCTGCAGTTACGTGTGCTGGTTCCGGCCTGCATACAAGGCCTTCCGGTAAGCTTGCCCTGGGAGCCATCAGGCCGTAGACCCTCTGACCCACTCCAAGCTGTGGGACCCATGGAGGCTGTGCTTTCCGACCCCCGGGGAGCTGGGATCTGCCTGTCCAGGACGGGCTTCAGCCCGGTTCCTAGCAACTCTCCTCCTCCTGTCTAGTGTGCTCGTTTATGTCACAGTCAGCAATCCGTGACCACAGGCCACAGCCAGCTGCTGTCTCGGGGTTGCTGGGATGGAGCCCAGTGTGAGGCACTAGGCAAGTGGTACCAGCTGAGCCATGTCCTCCTTCGGTGCATTGGAGTGGTGTCTACTGTAGGGAGGTCTGGCCACAGTGCCCGCCTCAGCCTCTCTGGACTGTGGGACCATACTTCTTTGGAGATTGTCCCCGAGTAGTCTGCCGGCCTTGGTAGTTTTAATAGTTCTTGACGACAGTGTACCCCAGTGTTGCAATGCGTTAGTTTAGCCATTGCTAGTACCTGCTTCTAGAAGATTCCATCATGCAAAGGGAAACCATTCTCCGCAAGTCCTCTCTCCAGCCTCCACAAATCCACTTCTGTCTCTGGATTTGTCTGTCTGGGCGTCTCCTATTGCGTCCTGCGCCTGTGTGGTTTTCTGTGATCCTCTCTGAGCACAGGTCCCTCCACTGGTGTGTGTTGGAGCCTTGCGCCTGTTCATGGCCTTGTAATACTCCAGTAGATGGACGCCCATCTTCAGTCATCTGTCCTCAGGGTGTCTAGACTTTATCAGCTCCCATGCAGTCCCCAGGGGCACCATGCTGTGTGGTCAACGCCCAGGCTGAGTGGCGTGGAGGACGAGGGTCTTGACGCCCACTTCCCCACCCCCGCCCCCTGCACTGTGCCTTGCAGAGCTGACAGTTCCTTTAACTTCATGGCGTTCTTCTTCATCTTCGGAGCGCAGTTTGTCCTGACCGCCATCCAGGCCATCGGCTTCTCAGGCTGGGGCGCATGGTAAGCAGACCCCCGAGGGATGTGTGCCCCCCGCATGCTGTGAGAGAGCCTGCCAGTGTGGAGCCGGGCTGTCCCAGCCCCAGACTGCCCTGCAGAGGAAATCCTTGCCCTGGGCCACCAGCAGGGGGCGCTGCCAAGCTGCTTGCTGCCTGAGCCTGCCTTGGACAGACAGACACACTCCCATGTCTAGGGCCTCCATTTCTTTTTTTTGAGGGTCTCACTGTGTAGCCCTGGCTGTCCTGGAACTTGGTACTTGACTTGGGAGGTCTGTCCGCCTGAGTGCTGAGTATGGGGATAACGTGTCTGCACCGTCTAGACCTCCATTTCTTCCCTCTCTCCCACTCTCCACACCCCGAATGCAGTTCCTCTCCCTCCTCCCAGCACCTCCCTCTTCTCCAGATCCACTTCTCTTCCTTCATTTCCCTCCAAAAAGGGAGGACTCCAAGGGGTCAGCCCAACAGGGAGTAACACATTACAGTACGACCAGGCACACCCTCCTGTCGAGGCTGGATGAGGAGACACTGGGTCTCACAAAAACACTGAGCTACACAACCATAGGTATATGCAGAGGACCCGGGGTGGTCCCTGACAGGCACGTGATTGCTGCGTCAGCCTGAGCCCTGCTCAGTTGATGCAGTGTGGGCCTCCGTTTCTTCTGTCCATGCAAGGTCTTAGGCACCCTCTCACCTCTCCATGCTTCTCATGAACCATGCCCTCCTCCCTCCTTGCTGACTGCTGGACTCCATCACCCCGAAGGGTGTGTCACCCACTCCATCACCCAGCCATGCCACAGTCACCTGACTCAGACTGTCACACTCTTGAGTTTTAGTTCATTTAAGGCAGTGTGGGGAACAAAAGATGTTCTAATGACCTATAGGAGTCAGCAAGGCCTTGCCTTACTTAGTTCTTTCTTTGAAATGTGGTTTTTGTTGGGTATGTTTTATGGACCGAAGCCTATTAAATTGTTAAACAGTTTGTTGTGACCATCATTTTATATTGATCAGTCACCTTTTGGTCCTTAACTGAGCCCAGCTCCTTTAAAGTTATCTTTTTCTTGATGATCTGTTGGAGCTCTGTACATATGAAGGCGATCAGGCCTTATTTACCTAGTCCTTGGTTTGTCAGAGCTCTTTGCATATGAAAGACAGCAAGCAGACCCTTCTGTGGGTGTGCTGATCCCTTTTCACTCCTTGTCCCCCTCTCTCACTCTGCAGTGGCTGGCTGGCAGCCATTGGATTCTTTGGGGTCAGTGTTGGTGCAGCTGTGGTCATGCTGATCCCGGCCACCTTGTTTTCCTTGTCCGCTGTCGCGATGGCCATCACACTTGTGAAGGTGGGTCCTCCGTCCTCTGTCTCCATCCTGAAACGCCCTCTTTTCTCACATCAGCCCACACACAGAACACCCTGTCTTCAGCTGCAGGCTGTGGCAAGGAGTCTTGTCACCCGGGAACTCACAGGGTTTGGGGAGGCCTCCTGGGCCACTGCTCAGGTGTGTGCACCTCAGACCCCGGAGGAGGGCAGGCACATGCTGGACAGTGATGTCACAGCAGGGCACATCCGCCCTGGAGAAGCTGTGTGTTGAGCCAGGGTGTCCTGTGGGCCGTGGGACAGTAGAGTAGAGATGAGGTATCCTGGCCCAGTGAAGGGGCAGGGCTGGGATGCGCTGTTGTGTCACCGAGGGTCACAGTGGGTCCCTTCCCCGACTGTGCACTGACCTCCTGCTCTCTGTTTTGTCCCTGATCCTTCAGGTGCATAGGATCTACCGTGGGGCTGGTGGAAGCCTCCAGAAGGCACAGACAGAGTGGAACACTGGTACCTGGAGGAATCCCCCATCCAGGGAGGCCCAGTTTAACAACTTCTCTGGGAGTAGCCTGCCCGAATACCCCACTGTCCCCAGCTACCCCAGTGGAGGCCAGTGGCCTTAGGCTCTGTCTCCTGCCACCACCCTTGGTCCTGAAACCTGAGCATCTGCCCGAGATCCCAGGAGGTCCTCAGCCTGTGTTCACCTCCTGCCCGAGCCACAGCAAACTGCCTTTCTGCTGTTGTCCACTGCCATTCCACCAGAGCTGGCTGTGACTGCCCCGCTCCCGCCTGTCCAGAGGGTGGCCTCCACCACCAGGCTCCTGTCCTTTGTGTTGCTGACACATACAGCTGAGCCCCAGAGAGAGCACTTGTGGATGGAGGCAGGAGCATGGCTGTTGTGGCTGCATCCTCAGCTCTACCGTCCAGTCCACCCCTGTGCTCCTCTGGGGACAGGGTCCTGCAGCTTCCTTGTCCCATCCCTAGTGGCAGGGACATCCTGCTATTCCCACCACCATCCAGGATCCTGAGTAGACCTCTGCCCACTGAAGGCCCGGATCCACTGGGTTGGGCTGCTCTGGCTCCAGGAGGCTCCCCCTCTGTCTGCGGGAGGAGAGAGACAGGCTCAGCTGCATGGCAGGCCCCGCCCTGTCACAGAGGCTAGCCAGGACCAGAGGCCCCTGGTCTGCTGGGAGCAGAGCCAGGGACAGATTTGTGCCTTAGAGAGAACCCTGTTTCCCCTCAGCCTTCCGCCTTCTCTCCAGGAGAGCCACACTGAGTCTTGGGATGTCCATGGCACCCCCCCGATGACTTTGGACTCAGCGTTCTTCCTTGTGATGTACTGGTGCCACCAGCCAAGTCACTGCAGTCCCCAGGCCTCCCCACAGGGCTGTGCCCCTCCTATACCGGTGTCCTGCCAAACTGCCTGCGCACGTGGCCTCTGTTCTGTGCCCAGGATGCCCAGAGGGGGCCAGGATAGAGAGTTGTAGGCAGGCGCAGCCTTAGACACTGAAGCCCCATCTTAGAGTGGCATGGGTGGAGCCCAGTGCCCACTAGAGGGAACACACCCTCAAGACACCTGCAGCTCTGCCCTGCCCACCCCTGGGTATGTGTTCCCACATGCCACAGTTGGTTTTGTTATGTGAGAACATTCTGGAAATAAATTCTCTTTTCTGCAGCAGGGCCTGTATTTGTGTTGTGGGAATACATATGCTGTGTGTGTGTGTGTGTGTGTGTGTGTGTGTGTGTGTGTGTACACATGTATACTTATCCATGAGTGTGTAGAGCCCAGAGGTTGGCATCAGCTAACTGCCTTCCATCTTGTGTTTTGAGACAGTGTCCCATTGAAACGGAAACTCACAGATTTCTAGGCTGGCTGGCCAGTGAGCTCCAGGGACCCCCTACCCCTGCCTACCCAAGCACCATCATGGCCTGCTGTTGACTTCAGTTCTGAGCAGAGGCAGGTGGATCTCTGAGTTCCCTGCCGGCTAAGTCTACATAGTGAGACCTACATGCCCCAAAATAAGAGGGTTATCCTGGGCTACATAGGAATCTGTCTCCAAAAGGTTTTAGAGAAGGTGACCAGGAGCCCGGAGCTATGAAAAGAAAGCATTATGGGAGGATATGCCCAGAACAGACCAACGTGGTCTGCGTTCTGCCCTTCCGCAGTGCCCCTCTTCCAAGGCCCTTTCCCCAGAACCTCGGAAGTGCCCATGAAAATGGGATCTTTGCAGTGAGCTACCTTAGGGTACGTCCCAGACACCCAACTGACTGGTGTCATTAAAAAGTGGAGTTCCAAGCCGGGCGGTGGTGGCGCACACCTTTAATCCCAGCACCCAGGAGGCAGAGGCAGGCAGATCTCTGTGAGTTCGAGGCCAGCCTGGTCTAGAGTGAGCTCCAGGACAGCCAGGGCTGCACAGAGAAACCCTGTCTCGAAAAACAAAAAGATCGAAACACAGACGCCTGCCATGGGAAGGGCCATGGAGGGAGAGATGGAGTGATGTGTCTACAGGCCAAGGACACTGAGGGTCACAGGTGGGCACATGCCACTGTGAGTGGGCAGGCTGCACTCCCTACAAAGTGGCCACAGTGGGGTCAGCCTTGACCCCAAGAGTTCTGTCCCACAGAATGGAGACAAGCTTGTGTTCCAGCCCTGGGGTCGGCCGCTTGCCACAGGGCACCAGCTGACTTGCTGCCCCTGTAAGCTGTGTCTACACACAACTCACTACCACATAGGAGTGACAGTTTGTCCAGGAGCGGGGACAGTGACCCCATAGTTAGGAACTCCGCAGATTCCTCTCCCAACCCCGTCTTCTCTGCTACAGCTGCGGTGCAGCTCCGCCTTCAGCCACCAGGGGACACTCTTGACTTCTTGTACCAAGGGCCCCACTGTCCTCTACACTCTCCAATGCTGTCCTCACTGAATACAATGGCCATGGTCTCTCCTTGCTCCACCCACGCTGGCCTCTCACACTGAGCCCTGTCTCCAAAGTCCCCACACAATATCACATGCTGTAACCCGTTCTCGACTTTGTTCTTTCAACCTTTTCTAGGTTTTTTGTTTGTGCTTTTAACAAGGTCTCCTGTAGCACAGGCGGGCCTCCAACACACTGTGTGGCCAAGGCTGGCCCTGAACTCCTGACCCTCTTGCCTCACCTTCTAAGTGCTGGGATGACAGGTGTGCCCGAGCACTCTCCCCAAACCCCAGCTATTTATTGGTGTGTTCTTTTTACATCTGCTTCATGGGGTCCTTTTTTGCCTCTCCTGCTGGCTGGAGGGGATGCTGGAGACACAGTACGGAACATACTCACCTCTGAAGCCAGGAAGGGTTCCACCACTGACTGCTAACTTGGAGTCTTCCCCTCAGAGTTCTTGTTTAGGACTGTACCTCTAATTTTCAGAAATGTCTGGAATGCTTTAAAATGGGGAAACAGAAAACTTATACAATCACTGTTGTCAGAATCGGGAAGCAGGAGGGGCTGCCCTGCCACAGTTTACCTTTTGTGAGGATGGTAAGTAGATAAAACTATACTGCTTCTTCCCGTGCAGACATCACCAATCAATTGATGAATGAATGATTCCTTCCATGCTTTGTACAGGACAGGCATTAGCAATCAATCTGCCAGCCAATGGTTCCCTCCATTCTGTGCACAAGTCGGGCATCAATAAGACAGTGATGCTCTCTTCCCTTCTTAGCACAGAGCAGGCATCACTGGTTAACGTGTCAGTGACGGCCTCCCTCTTTCTGCACACAGAACAGAACATCAGTCAGTCAAGTGGCATTGAGAGGAACCACACAGCAGCTCATTTCCAACTCAGCTTTTTACAGAGGACACCGAGGCCCAGGGACTTCCAGAGAGACACCTACAGGACATCTGAGACAAGGTGAACGAGGGGGGCAGTCCCTCCTGCCCCACCACATGCCTTCCTGGGGATTAGTCTGGACTCTAGTCCCTGGAGCAATGCCAATCAAACGGCAAGCATGTGTCTTCCAAGGCCAGTTCCTGCTTGATGACCCAGACTGTCCTGTCCTCCCAGAGGGAAACTACCAGGCCTGGCGGGCGAGACTGGGCACCCTGCCACTCCGGGTGAGGAAGCCATTTGTAACTGAGCCTCTGGGAATCCCAGTGCAGGGTGAGAGTGAGTGGCATCTGCTCAGGGTCCTCCATCTTCTGCTATGAGCAGGCTGAGCTGCCTCGGCTCAAAGGGGGTCTTCCCTGCCTCCTCTGGCTGACCTCACAGGCAGGTGACTTAGTCGCCTGTTCTGCTGGGCCTTTCTGGTGCAGACATCACAATCCCAAGTCTGAGCTGGGGGTCAGTAGATAGCGTTCACCTCACCCCCAACACTCAGGAGATCAGGAGTTGGCGTCTAGGTCCTCCTTTGCTACAAATATGGAGTTTGAGGCCAGCTTGGACTACATGAGATCCTGTCTTTGAAAAAACAATTCTTGTCAGGTTTGGTGGTGCACATAATGCACACACACCTTTACTCCTAGTACGTGGGAGGCAGAAGCAGGTGGATCTCTGTGAGCTCCAGGCCCATTTTACTATACAGAAAACATTTTCTAGTTTCTAATAACCCTGGACTTTTGAATTATAACCTGTTTTTATGTTCAAGCTGTCTATGTATTATTTTCCCTGCAGTTGTACATACATTTTTTTTTAAATTTATTTATTATGTATACACTATTCTGCCTGCATGTATCCCAGCAGGCCAGAAGAGGGCACCAGATCTCATTACAGATGGCTGGGAGCCACCATGTGGGTGCTGGGGATTGAACTCAGGACCTCTGGAAGAGCAGTCAGTGCTCTTAACCTCTGAGCCATCTCTCCAGCCCCCATAAAAAATTTTTACATTAAAAAATGATAAATACTATATAATTGTATTACATGAAATATATAGAATATACACATTCATAGGGACAGAAAGATTAGGCGTTATTTCAAGATGGAGAAGAAAGGAATATAGAGCAATGATTTCCTAAGTACAGAATCTGTTTTGTGTGGTGGAAAAGTCCCACAAATGGACAGTAGTATCAGGACATAATATCATGAATGTACATCTATATAATTAATGTAATTAATGAATACCATAAATATAGTTATTGAATGAATACTGCGAATGCAATCAATGAATACCACAAATGTAATGAATATCATGAGTGTAATTAATATCTTGAATGTAAAAATATTCCAACATCTGCTGAGCACAGTGGCACCACCTATTAGACCAGCACCAGGGGACTGTCACACACTCTGGACTAGAGAGCGTCCCGGGCCAGTGAGGGGCTACACAGGGAGCAGTGTCTCAAGATACTAAACCAAACCAATCAAAACAAAGCCAAACCCAGAGGAGGAGGAGGAGGAAAAGGGAGGAACCCCAGCCTTTCAGAAGAGTCAAACTGAGCTGGCTGCTCCCCTAAGCTGGTTTCTTGAGACAGGGTTTCTCTGTGTAGCCCAGGCTGGCATTGAACTCGCTCTGTAGCCCAGGCTGGCCTCGAGCTCACAGAGATCTGCTTGCCTCTGCTTCCCGAGTGCTGGGACTAAAGGCGTGTGCCACCACCGCCTGGCATCTTTTGTCTGTGACACAGCCTCTGTAGCCCAGGCTAGCCTGAGCACTAGGGTGACAGGTACTTGCCCACGGTCTCTGGTCCCAGCTTAACAGTAGACGGGACTCTGAGATACTCCTCCATCACCCGGGGGAGAGATCTGATTGGATCATGCTGGGCCAGTCAGCTGGCTGCCTGGTCCTTGGTCCAGGAGCCTGATGTCCCAGGGCTCACCCTCTAGGGGTCTCCTCCTTCCTGCCACCCCGATGGCCCTCACAGCTTCCCTCCATCTTGCTCCTTCCTCACCCAACCTGAGCTCAGTAGTC
The DNA here is from genome assembly GCF_903995425.1 of Onychomys torridus. NCBI lineage: Eukaryota > Metazoa > Chordata > Mammalia > Rodentia > Cricetidae > Onychomys > Onychomys torridus. Next base: position 1,721,263 of record NC_050463.1, read on the forward strand.
TACCTTAGGTGCAGCCCTGCAAGTGATGTGAGCTGGGGCCTGCAGCCTGCTGCAGCTGACATGAGGAGGCTGTGGTATCTGCCTGTTAGCAGCATCGGGACAGGGTGGTGTCCTTCTCTGTCAGCATCCGATCGGAACACCACAGGGGGGGGTCTCAGGGAGGAGGGGATCTGAGACTCCTCAGCCTGCAGCAGGCCAGGGTGGTCACAGTACTTCTGGGGCCGCCCTGCAAAGCACAGTTGGGACGACAGCTGGCAGTATTTTATTCACCCCTGGATTCCCACTGTATACTCATAGGCCGTGCCTATACTGAAGTTATAGGAAGATAGTACTGAGGACCAGCGAGGGCAAGTGATTGGTCCACAGTCACACAACCTCTGCCTGGAACGGCTCTAATCCTGGGTTTAATTCCTATATACTACGAGCTGTAAACACCGTGATTGAAGAGGCAAGTAACAGGCACAACCCAGGTAGAAGGGACAAAGATGGGGTGGGACGTCCAAAAAGGGAAAGGCCCAACTTCTCACTTCTGTGAGGGCTGTGGAGTTATACCGCCATTCATCCAAGCAGTCACGGCACAACGTTGAGTGCCTACTGTGTGCACACTGCCGCACTGGCTCCCAGAACAGTCCACCGCAGCACAGCTCAGGAGAGAATCATCTGCAGCAAGAAAGGAAGAGGGCTGTGGAACTTCTCTACTGCAACTTCTGGGGCTGCACTCGGCTACTGAACAGCGGGACTCAGCCTTCCAGGACGGCAGGGTCACCCCCTTGTTGTCCTTCTAGGAGGGAAGCGGCACAGCATCAGGAGGAAGAGGCTGCCATCTGGGCACACAGCGTCTGGCCTTCCCAGGGGCCATCCTCAGGCACTTTACCACCCATGAAGTGATCTGAAACTTGGGTGCCCTCCCCCAGGCCTGACGACTCCCTCCCTGGGTAGAGCATCATTTTAGCCTCGGAGGATTTGTGACTAGATGTGTTTCCTTCAACTGAATATCTACATGGGGGAAGCAGCAGGGTTCACGGGGCGGCCGGTTGCCTTGGGTAGCACAGGCCTCACATAGGGACCCTGCTCTGCAGCCCCTCCCCGCGTTGATTTGCGGCGGGGAGACACGCACTTTGTGAGCTGCACCACATGACTGCCAGCTGGAAGCAGAGCCTGTGCTTTGTGCAGGAGGCCGGCAGGGCACCTGCTGGTCGTCCCCAGGTGGCCTGCTGCAGGACTGGGACCCCAGAGGCTCTGGCACTCGGGGATGTCGTCATGCAAAAGAACAAGAAAAACCAAGGGGTGATGGGTCATGCCCGTCATCCCAGCACTGGGAGGCTGAGGCGGAAGGAGTGCCAGTAGAGGACAGCCTGAGCTGCACAGCAAGACAGTCTCAAAAAAACCAGAATAAAGTTGTTTGTGTGTTTGTTTTTATCGAGGCAGGGTCTCTCTGTGTAGCTTTGCGCCTGTCCTGGATCTCACTCTGCAGCCCAGGCTGGCCTCGAACTCTCAGACCCGCCTGCCTCTGCCTCCCGGCGCTGGGCGGCATAAAGCTTTAAAGAATTAACACCGAGACGAACAGCCCTGACGCTGATCACTTGCCGGTCACCAAAGCGGCAGCTTCCCGCGGTGCGGACCATTACTTTTCAAATACTGTTTTCTTTTATGGAAGGGACTTCCGGGTGCAGCGCCATCCACTCCCCCTCCCCCCACCCCCGCTCCAGGAAGCCACGCCCCGGACCCCGCCCACCGTGACGTCGGGTGGTGAGACAGTGACGTCACAGGCGCGGCTGCGGGGTGGCGCCGCGGAGACCGCCACGCGTCTCCATAGCAACGACAGGGCGACGCCCCGCAGGCTCCGTAACCCCGCCCCTGCGGGGGCGGGGCTGCTGATGGTCTTTTCGCGGCTCAGGTACGCGCCCGCAGCCACCATTCTACGGCGTCCGCTTGTCCGCAAAGCGCGGCCGCCGTAGTGCGGCCTACCACCCTTGGCCCACAGGCGCCGTCGCAAAACGGCGTGCCCGCCGCGTGGTTCCGCCCCCGGGTTATGGTAAAGTTCGGCTCCCGCCTCCAGCCTGAGCCCCAGCGTGGTAAAACTCCGCCCCACCACCAGGCCACACCCCACCCGTCGTAAAGCGCCTGCCTCAAGGCCCCGCCCCTACCTTGTGGTTAAAGTTCCGCGCCCGCCTTCAGGCCACGCCCCCACAGTGTCGTAAAGCTCTCCTCCCAGCCACACCTCTGATCGTCGTAAAGCTCCAGGCCCTCCTCAGTGACCAGGCCCACATTGCCGTAAAGCTACGTTCCGCACCTTAAGACCACGCCCGGCGCGATCGTAAAGCGACGCCCCTTCCTCTAGGCCACGCCCCGCGCTATGACGTATGCAACGCGCACGACTCTGGCGTCCCGGTCGCGCCTGCGCAGAGGCGCGCGCAGGCCGCCGCCCCCCGCTGGCCGACGCTGGCGGCGTAAGGCGCGCGGGGGCTCCGCGGAGCGGGCGCGGCGGAGCGGCGGAGCCCGGCCCTCTCCGCCGAACATGCCGAGGCCGGCCCCGGCGGCGCGGGAGCCGGAGCGGGGGCCCGAGCCGGAGCGCAGACGTGCGCGGGGCCCGGAGCGGGGGACGCCGCGCTGCTGAGCTCGGCAGCCGCCGCCCGCGGGCCCCAGGCGGGGCGCAGGTAACGTTGCGCGCGCACGGCCGGCCGCGCCCCACCCCCGCCGCGACCCTGTGACCCCCCGCTGACCCCAGCTCCGCACCGGGGAGCTCGCCGTCCCCACCCTGCGGTTCCCGACGGGTGCGCCTACCGCGCGACCCCAGCTTCCGGTTACCTGTGTCACTCCGACTCCACCTTGGGTCCGCCTCTCTGATACCCGAGTTCCCGTGTCCCGATTCCGCAGGTGCTCCACTCACCTGCGACGCCCGGCGCCACCGCTTCCGGTCACCCCCTTCCCGGGACCCCCATTCTGCGTCAGCGTCCGCCACACTCTGACCCCACCCGTGCCCCGCGCTCTGCCCCCACTTCCTGTGCCTTCTCTCCGGGCGTTCGGGCCACCTGCAAACCTGTTTTCCTCCGTGTCCCCCGGTGCCCCTTTCTTGTCCCCAGACCTCCCTTTCCACCTGGGCTCCGGGCCTCCTGCCATCTGGGCCCGGCCCTTTGTCCCTCCACTCCCAGCCCTCTGCCTGATGTTCATTGTTCACCATTCGTGGCCCTGGTGGTTTGTTGGGGGAGAATAGCTGGGGGGCTTGGGGACAGGGACAGAGGGTCCTGTCTAGGTGGAGGGGGGACCTGTTGCAGGGAGCTGCTTGAGAACTCTGGTCCCAGCTGCCTGCGCCCTCCCGCTTCCGCTCTGGCCACCGGCTTTGTTTTCCGGAAACACACGGATCAAGGAGGGAGGGGTGAGATGTCTGAGCTGGCTGCTGGATCCCCTGTCCGTACCTCTCTGCCCCAACTCTGTCCATGGGTGACTTTAGGAGATGGAAACAGAATGTCTGCAGGGAGGGGCCTAGTGTGCGACCTGGGCGAGACCCAGCTTCTAGGTTGGGGCAGCTGGTTTTCATCTTGGTGGCCTCTGGATGGCAGTTTGCAGGAAGCAGCCTGGGGGTTGGTGTGTAGGTGGAGGCGGGGAGACTTGTCTCTGTCCTCCCTGAGCCTTAGTCGGCTCTCCCAGCCTGCTCTCCCAGCCTGTCCCTCAGGGCTCTGGAGGCTGTACTCTGTGAGCTGGTGGGTGGAAGGCACAAAGGCCTTGTTGGTATAGGAGAAGCCCCAGCTGCCCACTGGGACAGTGCTGACCAGTCAGGTGTGGGGGTGGACACTGTCTGGGCTCCTTGCCCGCCCTGGGGGCTTTGCCTGGGTGTAAAGTAGAGGATGGGGCATTCAGGTTTGTAAGTGAGAATGTGCACTTGTCTCCACCGGAACTGTGTGGTGCTAGCTGGGGGGTTTCCCAGGAGATCACAGGCACACACAAACATGGTTCAGTCCCCGCCCTCCCTACTAACCCCAGCCTTGGTGCTTTCCTGGGAGCCAAAGAGAGAACCTGAGCAACTAAGCAGGAGAGCTGGGGACCCTGAGGAGGGCCCAATCCAGGAGCTCCAGAGCCTTGCGCAGCAGGTGTTCAGAGTCTGTGTGCCGTTTACCGACATTGCTGCTTTGAGCACGCCTCTTACATGGCTGGACCTGCTCAGAGGAGAGGTGGCCTTCTGTCTGCTTATTTTACCTTGGGATGGTCCCTTGGGCTCCAAGCATGTCCCCAGAGGCCAGGCCCCCTGTGCTGTCCACAGTGTGGAACCGAGTGTGGATTTCTTTGAGTTACCTGTGGTTTCTTTATCTGTGACTTCTCCTCCTTAATTATATTGTAACTGCCTCCGGGAGAAGAAGTGAGTGAGGTTCTTGGTAATTGAATGGCGTCAGCATGCCCATCCCATCGTTGGGGAAGCCAGCATGCCGATTGTGAATTGGGACAGACGTGGCATGCCAGACAAGAGCAGAAGACCACTTGTGTTCCTGGGGGGCTTACAAATGGGGGATGCCCATCCAAGACGTAGGCCCTGGGGATGTGTGTCCGTATGCCAGGCAGCACAGGATCTGTGCTGTAGGTAGATGGTGTTTATTCTGTGTGTGACTCCTGCACACACCATCCCAGGCTCCTACCAGCAGCAGCCAACACCCTTTCTGCAAGGGGCTGGGGACTGTTGAGATGCTGTCCTTAGCTATGTGGGGCAGGCGGGGAGGAAGTTGCAGCCCAGAGCAGGAGGCTGTAAGGTCCTGTTGTGGCTAAGTGCCATATAGTGTGGCTTTTTGGTGTCTAGATGGTATAGAACAGGTCAGTGGCTTTCTTGTTATCTGGGGGACAGATGGGGCCATGTGAAGGAGGCCCTAGTCCAAGAGTCCTGTAGCTGGACCATGGTGGGAAGTGGCTGAGGCTTCATCCAGCTTCACCTGCACATTTGATGTCCGCTGGCTCAGTGGTCATGCTCTTGCGGGACCTAAGCCTTGTCTTTGTAGGCTGGGCATCAGCTTGCCAGTCAGCACCATGAACAGTCTTTTCTCAAGAGCCTGTTGGTTGGCGCGGCCCTAGGTGTGTGGTCACAGGTGTCTCTATACTCAGCTGACAAACGGTGGGTTGAGAGGACCCCGAATCTGGGGCTTGCAGGCTTGAGTGGTATGGTGTATCTATGAGGTGGCACTTCTCTTATAGAGAGGACAACCTGTTTGGTACAGGAGGACCTGGGGTCTGGCAGCCTAGTGTTAGTGACCCTAGGGACAGAGGAGGTGCGGGATGAATCCAGGAGGACTGTCCTGAGGGAGCCCCTGTCTTGCATGGCCTTGTGAGTTGGAAGGACACACCTGTCCCTTTGGTAACCTACACACACCCTGTGACCTCTGCTACTTCCAGAGGTTGGGCAGCAGCACCTGTGTGAAGACCGTGCCCATGAACTGCTCTGACCTCCATGAGTCAGGCTTGTCCCATCCTGGCCCCCAGGAGGTGTCAGTCACTCTGGAGGTACAAAGCAGAGGCTTGACCTCTAGGTGTGCTGTGGGGAAGCCTCGGCAGGTCTCCAGCCCCTGAAACGCAGAAACAGACTTGGAGTGTTCGCATGGCCGCCTGTCACCTGAGGAAGCAGTCTGGCTGCTGACGTACATCAGACCCCATGAGTGCCTTCGCTCTGTGTGTTTTGTCCCACACTGCATGGTCACCAGGAGGCCGCATCCTGGCAGAAGGGGCACAGGACACCCGGACCACATAGCAGTCACAAAGCCAAGCCTGGGAGCCACAGCTGTCTGATATGCCACCCAAGGAGGCCTCCACCGCAGCTCCTCTGGCCAATGCTGTTCATGGGGCCCTTAGGGCCCTCCTGGGAGACAGCCTGAGGGGAGCCCTGTGCCAGGTGCCATTAACTTTCACAGCTGCTGCTCACTAAGACCCCAGGCTGCACTCTTGGCTGGGGGCTCTCATTAGAGGCTAGGTGTTGTGGGTGGTCGTTCATCCTGTCCTCTCTGAAAGAGGCCCCACGCTAGGGCCAGTGGTGGTCGGCCTGTTTCCTCCCTTGAAACAGGCCTTTAGGTCGTCCTAGGCCTCCTGCCCACAGCCTTGCCCCTCGGGACAGCTCAGTGCCATGAGGCCAAGACAGATTGAGGTCACATCCTGTCAAATGGCAGATCTTCCAGAGCCTTCTGAAACAGGTCAGGGTGCATCAGCAGCATGCAGCCTCACATGAGTCTACAGTCAAAGCCAGGGACAGGTTGTCCCCATGGGGGCTGTGCAGGCCTGTGACAGCAGGACACAAACCAGGGGACAAAGGGATATTTGGTTTGGCTGTGCCTAAGGCCTGGAGGTGTGATTCTCCAGCAGGGGTGCCAGCCACTGACTCCCTTAGAGACCCCCCCAGCATGCCACACCTAGCTCAGATCCAAGGGGGAAGAAACCCCATCTTGATTTTTTTTTTTTTTTTTTTAATTTTAGATTTTTGAGAGACAAGGTCTCACATGGATTAGATGGTCTTGAACACCTGATCCTCCTGCTTCCATGTCCTGAGTGGTGGGGTCGCCATGCTTGTCTCTTTTGATGCAGGTATTATGTACCTATATGGTACATATGGGTGGATGGCATGTGCCGTTGTATACCTGTGGAAGTCAGGGAGCATCTTGGGATTGCTTCTCTTCTTGAACTTTGGTTTTTTGACACAGGGGGCTCTGTAGCCCTGGCTGTCCTGGAGCTTGCTTTATAGACCAGGCTGGCCCCTTCAACGTTGATAGTTCCCAGGCTTTCACCAAACTCTTTCCCACTGAGCCCTGTTTTGTAAGTTGGAGACAGGATCGCAGCTCTGTAGCCAAGGCTGGCCGGAACTCAACATATAGTCCAGGCTGGCCATAAACTCGTGCCTGGGACATAGTTTGTGGCACAGTGCCCAGCGGAGCCATCCCAGATGACCTAGGCTGGCCTCTGGCTGAAGATGGCCTTGAACTTCTTGGCTTCTGGGATTTTGCTCTGTGCATGTTCTCCTGGGGTTACAGTGGGAAAAATTAGGGGTACCCTTGGGGCAGCTAAAGGAACCCCTCCCTGAGGCTTAGGCCTGTAAGTGTCTTCAAGTGTATATACAGGTTGGGGAGCAGGTCCTGGAATCAGGAGCCCCAAGGCACAGAGAAACCGGGCTCTGAGTGGCTGGGGCCCACAGAGCTGGCAGTGGTGTGTAGCCCCAGGCTCTGGCCTGTTCTCTCCAACTCCCTGTGGCGGCATGCCCTGTGGGCTCCTGGGAAATCTGCATGCTGCCCTTGGCTGTTCAACTGGGCCCCTGAGAGGAGGTGTGGCTGGGCAGGGCCACCAGGACAGACTCTGCCCTCCCGGTAGACAGCTCTGTGTGGTGAGCCTGTACTTCACCTGGCGCTGGGCCCTGCACACGCTGACTGGGTAGACAGGCCTGACATCCCAGGTCTGGGAGGTGCCTCCTGGACAGCTGTCCCCTCAGGGTGAAGCTTTGTGGTCTCTTCCAACTGTCAGAACATACAGTTCTGAGCTCCCCTCTCCCCACCTCACTATACTGTTACTAAAATGTTAAAACCAAACATGGCAGCCTCAGACCTGTCTTCTCCACACTCAGGATGTGGGAGCAGAGGATCAGGAGGTGAAGGCCAGCTTGGGTAAAAGTGCTGGGGAGGACAGTGGGTGAAGCAGGGGCATGGTGGCACTTGTGGTCCCAGGTCCTCACAGGGACCTGTGCTAGCTAAAGTAGCCAGCTGTGGGTTCAGGTGAGACACACAGCCTTAATACAAGGTGGAGGGTTACCCAGGAAGACGCTTGCACACGCACACACATGAATGTACACACATGCACGCACACACACACAGCAGTCCCCCTTGGCCCGTGTCTGTAATTGCAGTGTGTGAGGTTTGAGGCAGGATAGCTGCAGGTTCAAGGCCGTCCTTGACAGTTACCTATTCGAGGTTTCTGTGACCGTTACTGGTGACACTTCCAGAATTCCCAGGGATAACCCCCTTTCACCCCAGGATCTCCTTCTGGGCAGGGACCTGTGGCTGAGTTGTCCTTTCTTGGGTGGGGTTGGGCTGAGTCCCACTGAGCTGGTGGTCCACATGATTGTTTTCTGGCTGAAAGTGATGCTTGTGTCCATGCTATCACAAGTGTTGTGGAAACCATGGGGAGGCAGATCCGTCACTGCAGTAGACCGTGGGCAGTGCTTGTGTGCAGACCCGGTCCCTGGCCATGTCCATTACGTTGTGCACAGTGATGCCTGCAGAGCAGCACACATGCCCTCTGTTCACTCCATGCTGGGATCCCCTAGTGGTAATGGCTACCCCATGGACTAATAGCAGAGCAACCCTCCCTGACACCGGGGTCCAGGAGACCTGTGGGGTCCAGGAGGCTCTGTGTCCCATAGGCGCCAACCCACCTGAGTGCAGAGTGTGCAGGGTCCTCGGTCTCAGTAGCTGGTGCTGTCTGCTCTAGTGTGGAGGGCGTTCTGTTTTGGCTGGTGAGGAGGAGAGGAGGCCATGCCCCTCCTGCCCCATCCTCACCTTTGGCCTGCTCCTTTCTTTAGTTTATGCTGTAGAGAAGTCCGGGTGTTAGAGGCACGGAGAACAGGGTAGTGGTTCTTTGCTGTACAGGGTGCACACTGGCTGTCGGTCCCCCCTGCCGTGTGCACTGGCTTGTCAGGTTCTGGCCTACAGCTTCCGACAGGTCCATGTGCCATCCTGTGTCAGCGCCGTGCCCAGTTGTGTTTTGAGTGCTGTGGACAGTGGCTGGGGGCTGCGGCTGGCTGTTGCTTTTGAAGTCTATCGATGGGTCCCCAGATGGTCCCAGACCCTCACTGCACACACACAGGTCAGCCCAGCTGATGCTGAGCCCCCTCTCCCACCACCAAGTGCTCCCTCCTTCCCATCCCCATCCCCAGCCAGCCTCCCTGCACTTGGGGGAGCAGGTAAGCTGTGATGGTATCTGAGGTACCTTTCTCCAAAGACAAGGTACTGAGAAGTCTGGCCATTGCATGAGCCTCTGGAGGAGTCCCAAGTACTGCCCCCCCAACCACCTCAGTTCTCATCAGCCTCGTGGGGCAGGCATTCTCCTTTGGTCATCAGATCCCAACTTAATGTATAGCTCTACTGCCCATTGGCCAGGTGGTACCAGCCCTTGCTGGTCAGCCTCCTTTCTTATCTTGGTTTGAACCCCGTTTCTCCAGCAGTCTTCCAGGACTCTGTGCTGGGTAGTCCTGGTGTGCCACAGCCTGGGAGTGCGGGAAACAGGTTCATGTTGGGCTGTCTCTCAGGTACAGTAGCTCTGGGGCTGCAGCCCACATCCCCACTCACCCTTGGTGGGTGCTGTCCCTGCTTGTCCCCTTAGGTAGGCACCAGGTCTAGCCTGGGAACTGCCAATGACGTCAGCCAGGGACTGTGACATCACTGAGTGGAGATGCAGAGAAAGGGCTTGGGGGCCTCCAACAGGGGAGCAGCCAGGGCCCCAGCAAGATGGGGGACCCCAAAAAGAACAGGGCAGGTGCGTGCGGGGCCTTGCAAGGAGGAGCATCTCTGGTGGGAGCCTGCTGTCAGCCACTCCCTGAGTGAGCACCCTGTAGCTGGTTTCACGGCCTATCCTTGCTCAGGCCAGCCCAGCACTTCCCCTGAGCCTAGGCTCACCCCTGGGAACAGCCTGGGCTCTGGGCCCTGTGGGTCAGGCCAGGGAGGGTTTATTTAGGGCCGGGAGGGCATGCCTGCCTTCCAAGGGCTCTATTTTTAGCTGCAAGCTTCAGCCGGGGCCAGGACTAGTAGCATTTCCTCTTCTCGGGGTCCCAGGTCACTCTGCACATGCTCAGGTATGCCTGAGACACCACAGCTGCTTGGCACCAAGGTTGTCTGTTTCACCGGTCCTCCGTGTTAGAGTGGCAGCCATCTGGTGGTGTTCTCACTCTCCTGGGCATCACGACCTGCCACATAGCCCATAGCTCTTCTTGTGAGTAGGGAGGGATTGGTTTGTGTCTTGGGGCAGCCATGGTGGCCTCAGGTCATTCCCACCATCCCCTACACTGTGGCCCCATCTCATGCCAGCTCTCAGGTCCTTCTTGGCCTGTGGTCCACCTCCCCTGGCCTGGTGTACCGACACAAGACAGGCAGTGGTCATCGTGGTGTCCCCAGCTTACTGTAGGGTGCATGGGGACAGTAGATGGACAGATGGCCCTCTGATGTCACCTTGTCATATCCACCCACAGTGTGGGCAGCATTTCACTGGCCCAGAAACCCCGTGTTCAGGGGTACAAGCAGTGAGGTGGGCCTACTTCCGCTCCAGACTGCCTGCTTTGAGCCTGACAGGGCTGGTGTCAGGACCCTTGTTCTGCACCCCCATTTGCCATCTCTCCTGCCCAGCCCTGCAGATACCCCATTCCTGTATACACTTCTGTTGCTGTGTACCACCTGGGGCTTGCCCTCCACACATCATAGGTGGGCAACGGAGCCAGGGGCCACATTGAGCTCAGGTGCCTCATGAGGGCTCACGTTAATGTGGTGAGTCCTGGGCCTGGAGCCTCCTGGACCTGTAATGGGCATCTCTGCAGGTCACAGGTTTGCAGACATCCAGCCATGCTGAAGAAGACACAGCGGCCTGTCCTTATCTTCTCAGATTAGGGCTAGCTGTCCTCCAGAAGAAAGTGGTGCTCAGCCCTGCCCCGGGAACTCCTGTGGCCCCTCAGGCCTGAAGGGCCCAGCTTCATCTGAGTACCTTTCTCCCCCATCCTTGGAGAGGCCCTGCTGCCTCTTGTGACCTAGGGTACCGCATGTTCATGTGTGATGTGGACATGCATGAGTGGGTGTCACCTCTTCCCTGACGTTGATGTCTTTACCAGTCCTTGGATTTGGCACAGCCAGGTGTCCATGCTCTAGGTTTTCCTGATGTCACTGCCCCTGCTCAGTGCTGCCTGCTCCCAGCCAGGCTCCATGGTGCCTCCACCTGCCCTCTGCAGAGGTGCACTTGAAGACAAGCTGAGCACTGTGGGGTCGGTGGGTGGGGGCACCGAGCTCCCCAGGCTGCTCTAGCAGGTGTTGGTGATGTCCTGTCTGGGGACTTGAAGGGTGTGACGGGTTGGTTCCCTGCAGATGTGTGCACTCTTTTAAATGGCCATTCCTCATCTGAGTGCATCACCCGTGACAGAGTCCTGGGCTCTGTCACTGGACATGCCTCCAGAGAGATGCAGGGGTGCCGGGGGCAGGGTGCTAGCCCCTAAGAGTGCCTCTGTGTGTGTGCAGTTTTAAAAATGTCAGTGTATTTACTTAGTATGTGTTTATAGGGGGTGTCTGTACTACTGCCCCATGTGTGTGGAGGAACATTCTCTCCTTCTACCAGGGACCCCAGGGATGAGATGGGGCATCAAATTCAGCATCAGGCAGCCTTATCCACTGAGCCATCGTATTGTTTACCTGTGATAATGATTTTGAGAACAGGGTCTCCTGTAACTCAGATTGACCTTGAACTCCTGATCCTCCTGCATGTCGAGATGATTGATGGTGTGCACCTCTACGTCTGTTTTCTGTGTTAGGGACGGCCCTAGGGCTTCCTGCATGCTAGCTGAGTCCTCTGCCCACTGAGCCACAGTCAGAAACCTGCTAATGCTTCCTAATGACTTCATGGTGGCCATGTGTGTGGACACAGAGGCTCTAGAGGGAGTGTTCTAAGTGACAGTTGCCCAGGTGTGTCCCTTGGTGGGCAAGAGTGACAGGTAGATACTTCTGGTTGCTGTGCAGCCTTCACCAGGCTCACCTGGCCCAGGTGCAGTCTTCCGGCATGCCTTCCCCTGCCTCTCATGCTGCTGCTGCTCGGTGTTCAGTGAGGAGAGAGGGATAGGAACGGCCCAGCCTGTTGAGGTCTCTGCAAAGACTCCAAGAGCTAGCTCCTCTCCCATGGTGTCCACAGTGTGGGAGGGAAATGGCCTGAGGCTGGTAAGGCTTGCCTCAGGGTTCTGGGCTTTGTGGGTGTCTTTAGTGGGGTGTGGATACTTGATGGCCTGTGGTGTAGCTGTCCACATTGTAGAGACCCATGTGGGCTTCTGCTCTCCAGCCCAGTGGGCCCGTGCCTGTTTTTTTCAGGGGTTCCCTTTATCTGAGGAGAGGTCACTTGCATACCCATGAAGGAGGTTGGGCTTTTCCACTGGGGAGCCAGGCTGACTGCAGGATTCCCTCATGTCCCGCCGTGAGGAGAGCCAGTGTGTGGGAGACGCTGTCCATGAATGCACGGGTCACTGCATCAGCGGCTGGTTGCCAGCCACAACCCAGCAGAGCAGCGTGTAAATAGGAGTCAGCACGCAAACACAAAAGTCACTGCCTAGATGGGGCTGGCAGGGGACCCCAGTGCGTAGGGATGGGCTGCTGGGGGGTTAATCTGGGAAGCAGGCTGGCAGCCCCTCCAGATGTGCCCCAAGAGCGCGTCCATCCACACGTGGCCTGGGTGAGAATACCCTGTGGAGGACATACCTGTGAACTGAGCTTTCAGAGTCTGAGGTAGGACAACCCTGTCTCAGAAACAAACCCCCACGTTTATTTTTAACAAAACCCAACCCAAGGCCTAAGCAGATGGCTTTGTTGCCTTGAAAGTGTAGAGCTCTGGGTGTGACCCTGCACTCACATAAAAAGCAGGCATGGCAGATCTCTGAGATCACTGGTGACCAGGGCTACCCGGTGAGTTCCGGGCCAGACAGGAGACCTGTTCAGGGAGAGACCCTGACTAAAAACAGTGGTCAGTACCTGATAACCACCCAATGTTGACCTGGCCTCCACCTTCACACATGTACACACACTAAACCATGCCTCACACACGACACCAGAATACACATGAGAGCACGCGTCGACACAGTTGGACAGCAAAGTCCCAGGTGCAGTGGGGTCCTGGTGCCAGAGTGGGTCTTGAGTCAAACTGCCGTGAGGGAGCAGCTGCATCCAGGCTGCTGGGTTCCTGCAGGCCGTAGAGTGCGGGCAGGAGAGGCCTGCCGTGGCTCCCAGCACCCAAGGTTCCCCCTTCTTCCAAGGATGGGGCTATCTACATTTCTGGCCTAGTTTTCCTGGGACCCTGCACTGTGTGATGCTTTGCCTGCCCTGGTCACGGATGGGCAGCTGTAGCAGGTGCCACAGAGCCTAGACCCCCTTCCTGCAACCCCTGTGCCTGGACAGCTTCAGTCAGCTGGCCTCTGCATGCTCCCCTCCTCCTCCCTTGTCCTTCTCCGTCTGTCTGGACCTCTGTGCCCCAGGAGTGAGTGCACATCCTCGGGTACTTCTGGCCCTCCCTCCCTCCCTCCCTCCTGTGTGCATGGCTTGGTGGCCTGGAAAGACAGCCAGGGCTTTGGGGCTGAGAGCTGCGGGTGAGCATGGAGGAGTAACACCCACTGTTGACCCAGCGCTGCGTGCCCTTTGCCTGCCTAGGTCAGGTCTGCTCCTGTCTCTACAGAGCCACCATCTGCCACTCTCCTTGTCTTGGCAGCCCCTGATGTGGTCGCGCCCGTGGTCACTTCTGAATCCTGGCTATGGCTCTGCTTTCTATCTACACTTTTCCCAGGGGTTGGGGGCATGGTCATGAGGCAAGTAGAGCACGTCTGCTCCACTGCAGTCTCTGACCTCTCCAGGGTCAGGTGTCCCTCCCAGGAGAGATCTTGCTCACCCCTTCAAAGGTTGTGGAGCAGCCCAGCTGGGCGCATGTTGTCCCCTGTGCCCGCTGCTAACCTGTGCCTCTGTTTCTTCACAGCTGGGCACCACAAGATTTAAGGCGGTGGGACCTGCTGACAGAATGTCTTCTCTCCCTGCAAGTGACCCTGAGGCCACCAAGATGAGCACCGCGGCCGGGCCTGTGAGTGCGCCCAGGTGTCAATAGCTGGGAGCCGAGGGGCCACCAGGCGCGATGGTGTACTAGGCCGAGCGCGAGCTCAGGTTTCGCACTCGGATCTCACGGCAGAGTCACCGTGGAGAGGCCAGGGTACCACAAACTTATGGATTTTGACAAGAAAGGAGGGAAGGGGGAGTTGGAGGAGGGCCGGAGAATGTCCAAGACGGGCACGAGCCGGAGCAACCACGGCGTCCGCAGCTCGGGGACCAGCTCGGGGGTCCTGATGGTGGGCCCCAACTTCCGAGTCGGCAAGAAGATAGGCTGTGGGAACTTTGGAGAGCTTCGCCTAGGTGAGTCCTGCATACACCGTCTTCAGTCCAGCCCCAGGGTCTTGAGGAGGAAGGTGGAATCCTGGCTTTGTGGTGGGGTCATAGCTCCTCTTACCCTGACTTCTGAGATGCAGGGCCATAGGATTTGGGGCTGAGCCCCTGGGTGCCCCTCTTCTTAGGCGGCTGGCCTAGTTCACAGCAGAGCCCAGGAAGCCAAAGTCCCCTAAGTGTGTCATATCCTGGCTCTGTGTAGGGTTATGGGAGATCAATGTGCAGGAGCTCGTCCCTATCCAGCTCAAGAAGAAAAAAACCAGGGACCAGCCTTGTGCATAGACCCATCAGGCCAGCTCTGGTCCCCAGACCTCACCTGGAAGTGATGCCTGGGGACCAGTTGGATTCAGATAGCGGAGGGCCCAGAACACGTGGCTGGCAGCCCCCACTCTTGACCAGGTGACAGTTTCCGTCGGGCCAGGAAGGACTGACTGCAGAGCTGATGTGGAGGACACAGTCTGGCCCCACTGAAGGGACAGCTGTGTTGTGGGCTCAGTCACTGCTCTCCCGTAGGACATTGTTGGTTGTTGTACTCACTGGTGTGCTCAAGGCCCGCTCAGGACCCCACCCTGGTGCAGGCCTGTGCAGGCCTGTGCTCTGTGGCCTCGGCCTGAGCCTTGCGCCTGTAGTCTGTGACCTCAGTATCTCTAGACTGCAGCCCTGAACACACAGACAGACAGACACACACACAGACACACAGGCAGGCGTGAGCACATGCGTGCATTTGCACCAGAATACACACACACACACACACACACACACACACACACACACACACACACACACAGACACACAGGCAGGCGTGAGCACATGTTCTCAGGGAGTTTGAGTGTCCCTGAAGAGATCTCTAGAGGGCTTGGGCAGCAGGAGCCCCAAAAGGGTTTCCACTACACCTGTGCAGGGCCCTGTCTCTAGGGCTCCGCCATCATGTTCTGAGATGCATGCTCGGTCTCCCTGTTCTGGCTGCGAGGGGCGGAGCCAGCAGTCAGCTTGTGCATGGGCATCTGTTGGAGTGTAGGGCCAGCCCTCACATCACTTCACTCAGGATGCTGAGGCAGGGGACCCTCCATAAGTTGCGGGTCAGCGTGGGCTACGCCGTGAGAACTTGCGTCCCATCCCCCTGCCCACAAAGTCAGAATGACCTTTGGTGGTGCTCATTGCCCTGGTGAGCATGGGGTGCCTCCTGCCGCGGCCCTCATCCTCTTCAGGTATGGAGCTTATCCTGGGGACACTGAGCTCCTGGGTCTGCAGAGATAATTGTTCATTAAACAGGAGATTGAAGCCCTATGTCTGCGCAACTTTCTTCCTCTTCTTAGGGGCCGTGTTCCTATCCCCCTTTTCCTTCTTAAGACAGGGTCCCACTGTGTGTTACTGGCTGGCCTGGAGCTCACTCTATAGACCAAGCTAGCCAGAATTCACAGGTACCCACCTGCCTCTGCTTTCTGGGTGCTGGGAGTAAGTGTGTACCACCACATCCAGTCATTCCCCACCTCCCTAACACACACTTTTTTTTTTGAGATGTTTTAAAAAACTTCAGTTTTATGTGTGTGGGTGTTTTGTTTGCATTCCTAGGGAAGCCAGAAGAGGGCACTGGACCCCTAGAATTAAAGTTAGGGTGCCAGGTGGCTGCGGAGCACATCTTTAATCCCAGCACTCGGGAGGCAGAGCCAGGCGGATCTCTGTGAGTTTGAGGCCAGCCTGGTCTACAGAGTGAGATCCAGGACAGGCACTAAAACTATATGGAGAAACCCTGTCTTGAAAAACAAAAAATAGAGTTAGGGGCTGTTGTGGCCCCCTTGTGGGGGCTGGGCCCTGAACCTGGATGCTCCTGAAGAGCAGCCAGTGGTTTTTACCGCTGAACCATCTCCCCAGCCATCTCACATTTAAGGAGAAGTGTTAATGTGTATATATGTGTGTTGTGGGGCAGACATGCCATACACCCCTGTGGAGGTCAGAGGACAATTCTGGAGAGTCCGGTTTCTCTCCTTCCATCTTTCTGTGGATTGTGGGAGCTTGATTTTGGGTTGCTCAGATGCTAAGTGCCCGTTCCTGAGCTTCTCAGCAGCTCCTCCTCGTTGCTGATCTCTGGGCATGCCTCCTCATACCAAGATGGAGGGCTCAAAATGTCTGTGCCCCACATAGCACCTTCAACCTGTGTGGGTCTGACATCGTCAAACCCTCTGGTGCCTGTCGTGTACGGTCCTGGGTGCCCAAGGGCGTGGCTCGGGTGCCAGGCAGGCCAGCAGAAGAGTAGGGCTGGGTCATCGGAAACTATCCTCAGCAGAGCCCCAGGGGAAATGCCACAGGAGAAAAGTGAGCCTGGGGTGGTTAAAGTTGGAGACACCTGCTCATGGGCTGCAGCTGGCTGGAGTCTGCTCAGCAGAGCCTGGCTTCCCAGCGTGTGAGAGTCATGGCTGGGTAGAGGCACAGTCCAGGGGAAAGGGAGTGGACTCAATCAGACCCTCCCAGGTGGCTGCTGACTAGGTCACCCAGCAGGCCCCGCCCCTCAAGGGATAGCCATTGTGAGGTGGAGAGGTGGAGCCCAGCCTGATGGAGACAAGGACCACCACTGAACCTCCTCTTGGAAGAAACTCCATGGCGCTACACCTTACACAACCTGGGGCGCCCTGATGGGTCAGGAGATGTCAGGCTGTCACTGCCACAGGACACAAGCTAGAGGTGGGTCCTGATCTTGGCCTGGGTCAGGAGAGGGCCACATGCTGATGGCAGGGACTTGGCAGCTGATGGGTGATGGGTGATGGGAGACATCCAGGAGCAAAGCAGGGAATGAGCATCCCTGCCAGACAGCTGGGGACCAGTGCCGAGGATCGTCATAGCTGGTGGCTGGCTGTGACTGGGGACAGGCCCTGACAGCTGCTAAGGCAGTTATGGACACAGCCTGGCCACGGAACCCACCCAGTGGCTCTGCCTGCAGCTGTATGCAGGGGTGTTGTAGTAAGGACATGCTTTCCCTTTAGGGGCGACGGGAGCAGCCACTGGGATGTGTCCCTGGAGGTGGCCTTTGGGACTAGTGATGCTGATGTAAACACAGATGCTGGGTCTGGGGTGAGGTCTGCCCAGGTGTGGCAGATGTGAGCCCTGTGGGAGAGGCAGACTGTGGAGCTGGTCCCACTGCTGGATTCACCGGGGTGGGAGCAGCAGCGTGGGGAGCCAGCACCACCTCCACACAGCCAGCCATATTGGCAGTGTGTGTAGTTTTGTGGGGCTGGGCTGCCTCCAGTGTGAGGAGGGGTTCTGTCATGACCTGCTGGGGCCCAAGGGAGACCTCTTCCCATGACTGCATGCAAGCAGTGAGGTGCAGTACAGGGATTCCGGGCAGCTGGCAGGTGCCTCCGGCTGCTGTGGGATGTTCCGGGGAGTGCGTCCCTGGGGTCTGGGTGGGGTGGGCGCAGTAGCCCAGTCCTGATGCTCCTCTGTCGTCCCTCCCCTCAGGAAAGAACCTGTACACAAACGAGTACGTGGCTATCAAGCTGGTGAGTGTGCCCTGCCCTGCCCCGCCGCACATCCCGGGCCCAGGAGCAGGGCCTGGGTAACAGTCCCCTGTCCCGCAGGAGCCCATCAAGTCCCGCGCCCCGCAGCTGCACCTGGAGTACCGTTTCTACAAGCAGCTTAGCACGGCAGGTGAGGCGGGCACGCCCGGCCAGGCGGGCTCGGGTGCGGGACAGGCAGGGCCGTCAGGTGTGCAGCACGCGTGTTTCTCCGCAGAGGGCGTCCCTCAGGTCTACTACTTCGGCCCGTGCGGGAAGTATAACGCCATGGTGCTGGAGCTGCTGGGGCCCAGCCTGGAGGACCTGTTCGACCTGTGCGACCGCACCTTCACACTGAAGACGGTGCTGATGATCGCCATCCAGCTGGTGCGGGGGCGGCTGCGGGGAGGGCGGGCGGCGGGCGGGCGGGGCGGGCGCTGAACCCCGCCGTCCCGCAGATCACACGCATGGAGTACGTGCATACCAAGAGCCTCATCTACCGCGACGTGAAGCCCGAGAACTTCCTGGTGGGGCGGCCGGGCAGCAAGCGGCAGCACGCCATCCACATCATCGACTTCGGGCTGGCCAAGGAGTACATCGACCCCGAGACCAAGAAGCACATCCCGTACCGCGAGCACAAGAGCCTGACGGGCACGGCGCGCTACATGAGCATCAACACGCACCTGGGCAAGGGTGAGCGCCGCGGGGGCCGGGGGGGGGGGGGGGCGGGGCGGGGCGGCGCTGAGCCCCTGCTGTCCCCGCAGAGCAGAGCCGCAGGGACGACCTGGAGGCGCTGGGACACATGTTCATGTACTTCCTGCGCGGCAGCCTGCCCTGGCAGGGGCTCAAGGTGGGCGGGGCCGCCCGGGGGGGGGGGGGGGGGGGGGGGGCCGGGCCCTGACCCGCTCACCCTGCAGGCCGACACGCTGAAGGAGCGCTACCAGAAGATCGGGGACACCAAGCGCGCCACGCCCATCGAGGCGCTGTGTGAGAGCTTCCCCGGTAGGAGCCCGCGCCGCCCCCCATGCCGCCCCCACGCGGCCACGCCCCGCGCCGCCCCCCACGCGGCCACGCCCCCGCGGCCACGCCCCGCGCTGCCCCGTGACCGCGGCCCCGTGGCCACGCCCCGCACTGCCCCGGCGACGCCCCGCCCCGCGCTGCCCCGTGACCACGCCCCCGCGGCCCGCGGCCACGCCCCCGCGACCACGCCCCCGCGGCCCGTGACCACGCCCCCGCTCTTGGCAGAGGAGATGGCCACCTACTTGCGCTACGTTCGGCGCCTGGACTTCTTCGAGAAGCCGGACTACGACTACCTGAGGAAGCTCTTCACCGACCTCTTCGACCGCAGCGGCTACGTGTTCGACTACGAGTACGACTGGGCCGGGAAGCCCCTGGTACGTGGGTGACGGAGAACCCGTTAGAGCTCCCGTGAGGGTGCACCAAGCGGACGCTCCACGCGTGGTGATGCCCTGCGCGGGGAAGGGGTGCAGGGGGACCAGACGGGGTGCAGGGGGACCAGACGGGGTGCAGGAGGACCAGACGGGGTGCAGGAGGACCAGACGGGGTGCAGGAGGACCAGACGGGGTGCAGGAGGACCAGACGGGGTGCAGGGGGACCGCAGACGGACGGGGTGCAGGAGGACCGCAGACGGGGTACAGGGGGACCAGACGGGGTGCAGGAGGACCAGACGGGGTGCAGGGGACCAGACGGGGTGCAGGGGGACCAGACGGGGTGCAGGGGGACCAGACGGGGTGCAGGAGGACCAGACGGGGTGCAGGGGGACCAGACGGGGTGCAGGGGGACCAGACGGGGTGCAGGGGACCGCAGACGGGGTGCAGGGGGACCAGACGGGGTGCAGGGGACCGCAGACGGGGTGCAGGGGGACCAGACGGGGTGCAGGGGACCGCAGACGGGGTGCAGGAGGACCAGACGGGGTGCAGGGGACCAGACGGGGTGCAGGGGGACCAGACGGGGTGCAGGGGACCAGACGGGGTGCAGGGGGACCAGACGGGGTGCAGGAGGACCAGACGGGGTGCAGGGGACCGCAGACGGGGTGCAGGGGACCAGACGGGGTGCAGGTGGGACCCCGGCCCGGGGTTGGCGGTGGGCGGGAGGTTGGGGGCGGGGCCGCGGTGCAGGGCTCGGGTCAGGAACTGTCCCGGGGCTGCAGCGGAGCCTGCGGCTGCATCCGGCCCTGACGTCTGCTCTCGCAGCCGACACCTATCGGCACCGTGCACACTGACGTCCCCTCCCAGCCGCCGCACCGCGACAGAGCGCAGCCGCACAAGAACCAGGTGGGGGCCGGGGGCGGGGCGGGGCAGGCGGGGGCGGGGCGGGACAGGGGCGGGGCAGGCGGGGGCGGGGCAGGGACAGGGCGGGGCGGAGCCTGAGGCCGGCCTCCACCAGGCGCTGAACTCCACTAACGGGGAGCTGAACGCGGACGACCCCACGGCCGGCCACTCCAACGCCCCCATCGCGGCCCCCGCGGAAGTCGAGGTGGCGGATGAAACCAAGTAAGCCCGGGCAGGGTGGCTGGCCTCTGACCCCTGCCACCTCTGACCCCACCCGCTCACCCCCGTGCCCCCGCTCACCCCCGTGCCCCAGGTGCTGCTGCTTCTTCAAGAGGAGGAAGAGGAAATCCCTGCAGCGGCACAAGTGAGGACCGCGGCGCTGCCCAGCCCCGGCCGTGTCCACGAGGCTGCAGAGTCCCCGGCGCACGGGCGCCCTGGCCCGACCTCAGGCGTCCACTTGGGGGCCTTGGGGTCACTTCCTTCACACAGGACTCTGGCAGAGATGTATACGCCCACGTCCGGCCCCCTTGGAGAGCATTAACTATTTAACACCAGGAGAGAAGCGTCTCACCGCCCCCGCTGCGCCCCCGTTAGCTCATAAAGTCCAGCTTGTCCCCTCGATCCAAAGGCCGTTTTCTCGAGGGGGGCAGGCCCGGGGCGTGGGTGTCACGGGAGGCCACCAGAGGGGAGGAGGAGCGTGCGCTGCCGCAAAGCTGCACCAAAGCCGGGCGGACGTGGGACCGCACAGGGACTGGTCTGGGCCCCACGGAGCCAGGGCGGCCGGGCCCGTGTCCCCTCGTGCTGGGCCCGCGGGACAGAATCGCCTTAATGCCCGGCCCGGGCAGCAGAGAGGCAGTCCCCACGGGAGGCCCGGCCGTGGTCGCGGGAGCCGGGTTCTTGCTTTACAACGTGTACAGAAATGAACTTATGTTTCTCCGGCGCTTCCTTGAAGCCATAGAGTTTAGGGGCTTTTTTAAAAAAAAATAAAAGAAAACGAAACCATCCCCGAGCGTGGGCCTGGTCTTTGCAATCCTTAAGATACTCGGGTCCAGGGGCCCAGCTGGCTCCCTGGAATGCTGGAGGAGCGGAGGACTAGCTGGTCCAGGTGGAAGAGCTGATGGTGATCTGGGTGGGGCGGGAAGGCTGCTGCTCCCAAACCTGAGGGACCCAGCAGTCCCTAAAACGGTGGACCGGGCAGGGGTGTGCAAAGGGCCCCTGCAGACTCAAAGCCCGCCTCGGTCAGGAATCCACAGCAGCCCCTGTGGCAGAACCGGAGGCTGGGAGGGGCTGCTGTGCCGCAAAGCTCGGGAATGGGAGGGTGTAAGGTGAGCTTCCTGCTTGCACAGACATTTCCCTTTGCATTGCTGGGGCTGGATCCCAGGGCTTCATGTTTACACAGGAAAAAAAGGGCTCATGGGAGAAGGGGGGATGGAGGTGAGGGACAAGCCAAGAGTAAGAAAACAAGGCGCTGAAGAGAGCAGAGCAGTCAAGAACCGTGGCCGTGCCCAGAACCCAAGTCCCTGGGAACCTGGGAACCCAGCATCTGCTCCCAGTCTCCGTGGGCACCACACAAGGCACACACAGACCGCCCCTTTTTTTGTTTTTGAAACAGGGTGTCATGTATCCCAGGCTAGCCCAGGACTGCAGACCTCCAGCCTCTACCTCCTAGGGGCTGAGGTGGCAGGTCCCTTCTCAGGGCCTTGGCCCTTGCTCTTCCGGGGACACTGTGGAAGTGTTCTGAGGGAGCAGCGTGGGCGGCTGGGGCGCCCACCTCACAGACACACAGCACTCAGAGGATGCAGCACTCAGTGGCTCAAGGCGGATGCTTCTTTATTTAAAAAAAAAAAAAAATCTGGGACACAGTGTGGAGGGCTCACCTCCCATGGCTTTGGGGAGGACATGGGTTCCGGGCAGGAGTCACAGGTATGGAGACATGAGGGAGAGGGGCCCCAGACAGGGGCGGAGCCTCCTAGGGCATCACTGGACGAGGTGCCTGGTAGCCTTAGGGGGCCAGGGCTGTGGTCTGCACAGGGGTGTTCCGCGGTACCCTGGGTGCCACAGCAGGCCAGCTGGAGGCCCAGCGCATCTTGATGGGGTTGACCCGCTGCTGCAGCCCTGCGCTCGGGGCTGAGCTCTGCTGGCCACACGGGAGGGAGGAGCTGGTCCAGAGGCTGGGCGGTGACGGCCTCGCAGGGACGCTGCCGGGAGGAGCGGGAACACAGCCCCGCCCAAGGCTCCTCCGGACTGACGCAGGCCCTGCGCCTGCGCATGCCCAGGAGGCCAGGGCTTCCGGTGGCCTCAGTGCACACAGCTCAGGCCCTGGAATCCCCAGGGAGCAGCGGCGAACAAAAGGAACATGAACCCAAACCACTGGCTGGAAGACAGCCCGAGCGGGCTCCGCCCAGTGTGGGCTCCAATGCATTGCAGTGTGCAGTTTCAGAGAACGGACGGCGCGGCCGAGGCCCCGGCCCCGAGCTGGCCTGCCGCCCTGGGCTGCGGAGTGGGAACCGGACTGGCAAACCACGGCCCTCGGCCCCAACAGCTGTCCACGCAGGGCCGGGCCCACTCTGCCCCCAAGACTGAGGGATTGTCTCGACAGGGCCCAGCCCAGGGCCGACCGCCTCCCCGGTGCCTGGGACGGCGGCCAGGATGGAGGGGCGGCCGGGGGAGGCCGGGTGGGGAGGCCGGGTGGGGAGGCCGGGTGGGGAGGGCCTAGGTGTAGAAGATGACCTCGGGGATCTGCCCGTCCTCCACCGAGGTGCCGTTGTTGTTCCCCGCCGCGTAGCAGAAGGTGAAGCAGGTCTTGGCCCCCGTGGTGGGCGACTCGTGGGTCACCTTGCGCAGGCCCTTGGTGCCGTAGTGGGAGTCGGGGCCCTGGGGGAGGGAGGCACAGGGGTCAGCGCCGGCCGGGGCTGGGGCCCGGGGGTGGGGCCCGGGGGCGGCGCCGGCGCGGCCCACCTTGAGCGTGGCGCAGGCGGTGTAGTTGACGTTGGGCAGGACCTCCACGGGCTCCTTGAACATGACGCGGAAGGTGCTGGCGGAGCCGTCACAGCTGAACCCGGTGTCGTTCTGGCCCAGGACCGTGTTGCTGTCCGTGTGGATGATCTGGGGACAGGGCGGCTCAGCAGGCAGGGCCGGGGGCACTGGCGGGGCGGGGCCAGGGTTGCTGGCAGGACATGGCCTCAGGGGCGTGATCGGGCCAGTGGTGGGGCGCGGCCTGTGGGGCGTGGCCAGGGCACCAGGGGCGTGGCCAGGGGCGGGGCTGGAGGCTGGCGGGGGCGGGGCCAGGGGCGGGGCCTGTGGTTGTGGCTGGAGGCTCTGCCCCCGGCGCCGGCAGGCAGGCTGGCGCTGGGACGGGCTGGTAGCCTACCTGGATGTTCACCTGGTAGTCGGTGGGCCCGTGGATGGACCCGTAGAGCCCGAAGCCCACCACAAAGATGCGCTTGTTGACGGAGAACCTGCGGGGGGAATTGAGCGGGGGTGACGCCCTGGGCCTGCGGAGCGGGGAGCCCGGGGCGGAGGCGGGCGCGGCCGGGCACGCCCACCCGGCTGCCCCCCCCCACTTGGGGACAGGCGCCACCTGATCCGGTCACTGGTGCCACTGTAGCCCCAGCGGCTTTCCACCTGCTGGAACCGGTTGATGCTGCACTCCTTGCCCCGCAGGCAGCACCGGGGCCTGTCGATGAAGTCCACGCGCGGCTTGGGGTTCACGGTGAAGTGCAGGAAGAGGCTCACCACCTCGCGGTCCACCAGGATGCCCGACTGTGCGGGGCCTGCGGGTCAGCAGGGAGAAGGGCACGCGGGCTCAGGGCCTGCCGCGCGCGGGCGTGGGGGCCACAGTAGCAGCCACGCAAGCCGTTACCTGCAGCGAACTCTTCGATGGTCATCAGCGGGAAGCGGATGAGGCCCAGGGCCTTGCCTAGCGCCTTCCTCTTGTTCTCAGGCGTCACCTGAAGCTGCTGCCGTTGGCACTCGGCTTCAGACCAGCGCACCACAGCACTGAACAGCCGAACCTCGCGGATGCCCAGGGTGTCACGCTCCAGCACTGCCACCAGCGTGTCTGTGGCAGGGAGAGGATGTGAGTCCCGGTGCCCCTGTAAGGGGCCACGTGGGCCATGTGTAGTCCAGACTGGCCCTGAAATCACTATGTAGCTGAGGCTAGCCTTGAACCCATGGCCCTCCTGTCTCCACCTCGTGAGTGCTGGGGTGACGGGCTGGCAAGTGCTAGGGAAGAAGTCTACCACCTCAGCTGCGGCCCAGCCCTCTTACCTCTTGAGACAGGGTCTCCTTCTACAGCCTAGGCAGGTCTGGAACCTACAGCGATCCTTCTGCCTCAGACTCTGAGAGCTGAGATCACAGGAGTGCACCCCACACCCTGCGACTATTTCCTCTGGCTCTGACCCCGTGGGACCCTTCCGAGGCATCTGCAGATGACCCTATAGGGGCTGGGCAGTCTCCCTACGCAGGGTAACACTGACCCCAGAACGTCAGCCAGGTGGGTGTGCTGTCTTCTGCCAACCTGACCCGAGCCCAGCACGATCCTCCAATGGAAGACCTGTTGGCCCGACTCACCCAGATCGATGTCGGTGAAGCCCTCGGCGGCGATGGCATCGGCCGTGTTCTTGTCTATGCTTTCCAGGCACAAGCTGGCCAGCTGCGGCTCATCGAAGAGCCGGGCCTAGAGATGGGGAAGGTCGGGACCCGTCACAGCAGGCCACGCCTGCCCACTGGGCACCCCGTCATGAACACACAAAATGACAACTGAAGAGGAGGAGCCGGGTGCGCTGGCACACACCTGTCACCCGAGACCTCAGGTTGGGACCGAAGGGTCCGGAGTGCAGAGCAGCCTGGCCACTGAGCCAGACTATCTCAGAGGAGGAAAGAAACAAAAAAGCCAGGTGTGGTGGCGCACACCTTTAATCCTAGCACTGAGGAGGCGGAGGCAGGAGGATCTCCGTTAATTCAGACCAGCCTGGTCTATGTAGTGAGCTCCAGCACAGCCTGGGCTGCACAGTAGACCTCATCTCCAAAAACAAAAACAACCCCTACAAAAAAGGAAGTGGGCTGCGGCTGAGGACGCCTGGCATCACCTGGTGGTCCACAGGCGCCCCCTGCAGAAGCCAGCAGCACTCGCCCGAGCGTGCCCACCTGCGTGAGCAGCATGAAGGCGTTGTCTGCCCGCAGGTGCTTCTTCAGGAACTCCACGCAGTGCGCCTCCAGGGCAGGCACCGCGTACTTCTTCGCGGTGTACAGCGTGGTCATCACCGTCTCAGGCCCGATCTGTACCTCATCGGAATACAGGAACCTGAGCAGGAGACACGGGCTCTGAGAACGCCAAGTGACCGCAACCACCAGACGCGGCCAGCACTGCACGTTTGCAGTGGGCTGCTCAGCCGCCTCCAGGAGTCACCTGTCAGCATCTCCTGGCCTAGGGATAGCGCTCAGAAGACCAGGCTGTCGCCATGAGATGTCCATGCACAGGTCACCCTGGGCATGCACCTGGGACGCAGCTCACAGCGGGGCCTGAGACCCTGTGGCCAAGCTTAGGCGATCATGGGGAGCTCACAGAAAACCACGCTGGCCTCAGGCCAGGGAGGGCAGTAGGAGTACTCACACACACTGATGTGTGGGCACAGTGTCCACCTAGCAGACACAAGGCCACGGGTCCCATCCTAGCACCACAGACCAGGCGTGGAACATGGCGCACTGCCCATTCTTGGAGAAAAACTGCTTCAAAACTATAACAAAATTAAGTCTTCTTTCAAAAGACTGAAAAAAGGAACTACGTTCACGTGTGCCATGTGAGCGAGGCCCTGGAGAGGCCAGAGGGTGTCAGACCACCGGGAGCTGGCAACTACCTGGCCGGGCTTCTGAGGGCGCTGAGCGATCTTCCAGCCCTACGACACTGTGAAAAGTTGTCCCTTCCCTGGCGGTCTAGAACGCTCTGCTGGAGGGTGGGCTCTGTAGCAGATGTACAGGGATCTGTCTCCTGCCTCTTCACACTCTACCCCACATCCTAGCACCCCACCATGGCCAGAAGAATCTGGAAACTTACCTGAGCAGTGCTAGGAAGGCGGAGGGCTCCACGTCAGGCAGCTCGATCTCGGTGGATGTGGTAGCCATCCCGCCATTGAACATGGCGTCAAAGACAGCGCTGCCCACGGCCAGCACAAACCTGAGCCGGAAGAGAGGGTGCCGCCGGCCCGTTAGTCTGGCCGGCCCAGGCCAGGTTGAGTACCCTGCCACACCTGCCTGCAGAGACTGCTCCCAACCCTGGCAGAGGCCTTTCCAGGCCTCAGATCCTTCTAGAAGGAAGGAACTGGAAGGCGGGGGCTGTAGAGGGATAGCGTGAGGGCAGTACCACATTCCTTTATGTGTATGCTCACTCACATACGTTCCCTCGTTCACTCATTCCCTCCTCCCCCATTCCCTCAATTCTCCAGACCTCGGTTACAGGCACGGGAACCTGACCCTCACAAGGGAAAGCGGACCAGACTCCGGGGGCCGGTGAGGCCGGTGACCCGGTGAGATGGGCGAGTGAGGCAGAGGGGCCTCCCGAGAGGGTGACCAGGTGTGACGGCTCCTTGCCAGCTTTAGCAGCGGCTCTCTGTGGCTGCCAGCTCTGTCCTACTCAGGGTACATGGACCTGTGGGGAGGTCCTGTGGAGCGTCTGCTCAGAGCCTCCTTGTCACTGTGGGGGCCCCGTGGTCATTGCCCCAGGACATGAGCTGTGTTCCAAGCCAAGTCACTACGGCTCTTGAGCCTGGCCACCATGCCCTCCACCCTGCCCTGGCCCCCCACGCTGCACCAGCTGGAGCGGTCCTGGCAGTCCATGGCCTCTTTGCTTCTCCCTCCCTCCCCACAGCTCCCTGAGGCTCTCCCCCGGCCCTGCTGTTCCCCAAGCACTAACACACTGCCCGGGCCTGAGGTCCCTGTAACGAAGCTCGCTCTTGCCCAGAGTCTGGCCACTGTTGACTATCACTCAGATCAGACCAGGCACCACCATTCTCCAGGAAGTGCACCCAGAGCCTCTCAGAAACCGGCCCTCCTCAATGGAATTAACTGAGACTAATCAAAGAGGAAGAAAACATGATTTCAGAGAAAGGGCTGACAGCTGCTGGCTGGACATGCCCTGTCACCTCAGCTATGCAGGACCCAAGCACGACAGCAGTTCAGGGCATCCTGGGTAACTCAGTAAGACTTTGTCTCAAAAGATAAAACAGGAGACTAATGGCTCAGGGTGGAGCCCCGCCCAGAATCCCCAGTGAGGGGCTGGGGGCGTGGTCAGGGTGGAGCCCCGCCCAGAATCCCCAGTGAGGGCTGGGGGCGTGGTCAGGGTGGAGCCCCGCCCAGAATCCCCAGTGAGGGCTGGGGGCGTGGTCAGGGTGGAGCCCCGCCCAGAACCCCAGTGAGGGCCGGGGGCGTGGTCAGGGTGGAGCCCCGCCCAGAACCCCAGTGAGGGCCGGGGGCGTGGCCGGGGCGTGGCCGGCAGTACGGCGCCCATGTGGCATACCTATAGGCTTCATGCCCATCTCTTTAGAATCAGAGTGGAGACGGCTGAGGAAAACCTGAGGCAAACTGGAGGCTGGTGGTGGGTCAGAAAGGACCCCCGGGGCCCTGGGAAGAGTGCGGCTGCCCAGGCCAGGGCCTCAGTCACCGCCCTGCGGCCTTTCAGCTCCTGTCCCCAGCCTGGTCCCGGTGGAGGCCGGGAAAGCTGCGGCTCCCAGGCCCAGGGCCCACGCAGCAGGAGCCCAGAAATAACCTCCCTGCCTGCGCCTCTTCTGTTTACGAAGCATCCTGTGTCCCCACAGGGAAGCCTCACCGACCACGCAAAAGCCAAAACCAGAAACTCAGGCACCAGCTGCGCGGAGCTCACACCGGCCCTGACTCACGGCGCCCGCCGACCCATCCCAGGGCCGACCCATCCCAGGGCCGACCCATCCCAGGGCCGACCCATCCCAGGGCCAGGGCCGCTGGTCCCCACCGCCACTCTGCAGCCACCACCCCTCCACAGCTCTGCGGGGGGCAGGAGCACACGCGTATGCCAGCGCACACTCGGATGCTCCGGCAGCATCAAGTGTGATCAGACACAGCGTGTTCCCTCTACACACCTCGAAGCCATGCACAGGAACAAGGCGACACACAGACACACATGCCTGGCAGCAGGGAGATACTGTGCTCGGTGAAGCGAACAGGGCACCGGCAGGGCCTGAGCCAGTGCTGGTAAGACTGTGTCCGACAGGGGTGTCCGTGGGCACCACCCCAGCGATCGCGCTTGGGTGCAATTAAAATGGTGAACTGGGGACTGGAGAGAAGGCTCGGTGGCTAAGACCAGAAGCCACTTCTGCAAAGAGCTCAGCTCCCAGCACCCAAGTCGGTGCTCACAGCCAGGTTCAGGGACCCGACAACTGGACTTTGCAGACAGTACACATGTGAACACACACACAGGCATAGACACATGAACACGTGTACGAACACATACACACATTTGTGCATGAACACACACACACACACACACACACACACACGCATGCGTTCACACACAGGTATAAACACACATGCATATGAACACATGCACAAAAACATAACACACACATGAACACTCATGTGCACACACAATTAAAACAAATCTTGCTGTTGTTTGTTTCAGATGGGGTCTTGCCACATCGCCTGGGCTAGCCTTGAACTTCCTCCTACCTCAGCCTCATCGTTGGGATAAGCCTGCACCACTACACGCAACACAAGGCCAAGAGCCTTACAGAAGGGACCAGCTCACTGTGATCTCAGACGCCCTTGCCAGGAGCACAGAGTAATAATTACCAGTGTGCACTGGGCAACTGACGGACAGAAGGGACCAAGAGCTGGAGCTGGGAGAGGGCTGCATGGGTGAAGAGGGTGCGAGTTCAAATCCTTTCATACATGTAAAAAGCCAGGTATGAATGTGGAAATCAGTATGGCGGTTTCTTAGAAAATTAGGAATCAATCTACCTCAAGACCCAAGCATACCACTCTTGGGCATGTACCCAAGGAATGCTCAATCACACCACAAAGATACATGCTCAGCTATGTTCATAGCAGCATTACTTGTAATAGCCAGAACCTGGAAACAGCCTAGATGCCCGTCAACTGAAGAATGGATTAAGAAAATATGGCACATATACACCATGGAATACTACTCAGCAGAGAAAAACAATGACAGCATGAAATTTGCAGGCAAATGGATGGAACTAGAAAAGATCATCCTGAGTGAGGTAACCCAAACCCAGAAGGACAAACATGGTATGTACTCATAAGTGGATTCTAGATATAAAGCAAAGACTGCAACCCACAGAACCAGGGAGGCTACATAGCAGGGGGACCCTTATAATAGGTTTGGGTTTTACTCAATCACTGGGCAAGCCTCAACATTTCACTATTAGGATAAGAATTTATACTGTATCAAGCTGATAATAGAAAAATAAACAAACAAACAAATAAATAAATGGGGGGGAAAACAGGTATGAGCAAGGAATCCCACACCTTTAGTCCCAGCACTTGCGAGGCAGAGGCAGGCGGATCTCTCTGAGTTCGAGGCCAGCCTGGGCTACAGAGGGAGATCCAGGACAGCCAGGGCTGCACAGAGAAACCTTGTTCAAAAAACAAACCAAAAACCTGGTTAGCTATGAATTTGCTACGTAGCCCAGGCTGGCCTCGAACTCACAGAGACCTGCCTGCCTCTGCCTCCCGAGTGCTGGGATTACAGGCGTGCGCCATCACCGCCGCCCGGTGATGAAGAGAATCTTAGGAGAATACAATAAACAACATTTGCACAACTTATGTGGAATGGACTGCTAATGAAGATAAATAGGTCAGGCGGGTCTGGAGAGACGGCTCAGGGGTTAAGAGCTCCTGCAGGGGACCCGGGTTCAATCTCCAGCATCCACATGGCAGCTCACAAGTGTCTGTAACTCAAGTTCCAGGGACCCTGGAACCCTCACACTGACACACATGCAGGCAAAACGCCAGTGCACACAAAACAACTAAATAAAACATTAAGTCAGTAAATAAACAGACCAGGCATGGGTTGGAACTTTCAGGCCAAGGCTGGAATGGCTACCCACTACACACATCTATCACCCCAGGTCCCAGGACCTGAGGCTGGAGAACTGTGGCGAGCTGGAGGAAAGCCTGAGCTACATAGTGAGACACAGTCTCAAAAGAACAAAATAAAACAAAAGCACACAAAGGCGATGGGATGTGGGCTGGATGAGCTGGCTTAGGCTCCAGGCCCTGAGCTCCATTGTCGGTTCCGCCAGAAAGGGCCAGAGACACACACACACTAAAGCAGGCCAGCCTGTCCACGGCATGAAATCGCCAATAGGAGGAGGGATCCTCGGGCTTCGGAGGAGCCACGCACCCCGAGGACAAGCCTCCTAGGCAGAGGTTCTGCCCACTGGTTCCCAAGCCGATCCCCGTGGCTTCAGAAGCCCCGTGGCAAGCTGGTGTGGAATCTGTGGATGGCCCCCCTCTGTAACTGCCAAAGGAGCAGGGCGTGGAGGCCCAGGCCTGGCATCCCAGCACCCAGGAGGTCGAGGATGGAGGACCGCAACAATTTCAAGACGGCCTGGGCTACTGCGGAGTTCCAGGCCAGCCTGTCTAAAAGCCAAACGACAACAAGAAACATTAGGACAGGCACTAATGCTGGGACCCAGGCCCAGTGCTCACTAGCACGACTGACCCTGGGTCCCATCCTAAGCATGACATAAACCGGGAATGGTAGAGCAGTCTATCATCCCAGCTGGGGCGGTAGGAGGAGAAAGAGTTCAAGGTCATCCTTGGCTACATAGAGTTCGAGACCAGCCTGGGCTACATACATGAGACCTTGTCAAAACAAAAACAAGGGACTGGAGAGATGGCTCAGTGGTTAGTGCACTGGCTGCTCTTCCAGAGGACCAGGGTTCAGTTCCGAGCACCCACACATCAGCTCACAACCAGTTGTGACTCCAGTTCCAGGGATCTAACACCCTCTTTTGGCCTCCAGGAGCATTATATACACATGGTTCACAGACACACATGCAGGCAAACATCCGTACACACAAAAATAAACGAAAAAGCGAGGCAGTGGTAGTGAGCACCTTTCACCCCAGCACTCGGGAGGCAGAGGCAGGCAGATCTCTGGGTTCGAGGCCAGCCTGGGCTACAGAGTGAGATCCAGGACAGCCACGGCTGCAGAGAGACCCGGACACACAGGCTGCGCTCAACCTTGAAGCCCCTCCTGCCTGTGGCTACAGCCAAGTTGAACAGTTGCTGTGGAGCCATATAGCTGGCCAAAGCACTTCTTCTTTCCTGACTGGGATTTGAACGCAGGGTTCTGCACGTGCTGGGTAAGTGCTCTACCATGTGTTACGGCCAGCACCAGCTGAAAGCCCTTGATGTCTGGCCCTTTCAATGAATTTGCTGGCCAGGTCAATGCTGGGCATCTACCATGACCACTCTACTGAGACAGGGTCTCTCACTGAACCCCAAACTCACCAATTCCAGGCTCTAGCTAGCCAGGCTGCTCCAAGGATTCCCTATCTTCACAGCCTGCCTTTTATGTGGATGCCAACACTTTATCCACTGAACTCTCTTCCCCAATTCCTGTTTTTATTTTGTAGGTAAGGTCTCAGGTAGCTATCAGGGACTACGGGGGTCCAGCCCCTCGATAGTTCCCCCCATGGTCCGGGAAGAATCTACAGCCAGCTGATAATTAATCTTTGATGAAAAGAAATGAATCTCTGTACACAAAATTCCTCAGTCCATGCACTTTATTATTCTGTCAGCTCTCTACAAGCTTCTATTCTGCTCTCATGCCTAGCTCCTTTCTTGCCCAATTTCTCTTTGCATTTGTCTACTGACCCTCCAGGTTCTATCTTCATTCCTTCATCTAGTTCTGTCCCTTCTAGGTTCCCATCCATCTAGCTCAGCCCCTCTCCCATCTCCTTCTCTCTCATCTTGTTCTTCCTCATCTTCTTCTTCCCCATCTGGATCCTCCTCATCTCCCATCTCGTTCCTCTAGAATTCTCTTCTAGCCCTTCAATCTAGTTCTTCCCATCTCAGTTGGTTCCTCTCCAGTTCTTCCCCATCTAGTTCTTCTGTTCTCTTCTCTTCTCCGTACTCCATTCTCCGCGTTCTCCCTAAGTCTCCCCGGAATCCAGTCTATCCCGCCCTGGTTGAGCAAGGTCACCAGGCTTGAATTCTCCAGGGTCATAAAGGCAGTGAGCACCAGGCTTTCTTTAACAGTCCAAACTGGAGTGGTGAAAGGTCAACTGAGAGCTGGCGACCGGTTAGCAGATCAAAAGGGGGTCTGTGTGCCCAGTCTACCTTCCCAGAAGTGGGTAGGTGAGAAGTTAGGGGTCTATTAGTAAGGCTGTATAAGAAAGGAGGGCCCGAGCTAAACTGTGTAGAGCTATTATTGAACGTCCACCTGACCTAGGCGGTGTCTCCTTGTAGAATTAAGTCAGGAGACTTGCAAGTTAGTCCTTGAAAGTGGCTAAGGGAGATATGTTATTCCAGAGGAAGCCTTTCCTGAGGCTGTTCTCCAAATACCTGGAATGTGTATGTCCAGAGAGTGATCAGTCCACACTGTTAGCTCTTCTTAGGGAAAAGTCAATTGGGAAAACTATGAAGGCACACACGATTTTCATAACAGAATACAGCTGATATATAACAAGCCAAGTAACACCAAAAGCTCCTTGGAATTTGGCTTCCTCTGGAGGAATTCCCTGATCCCTCCAGGTAGTGACTTTGCCATAACCAGCTGAGTTCTTGTGACATATTCCTGCGGCCCGCAGCAGGTAGCCCAGGCTGGCCTAAAACTTACTATGTAGCCAAAGATGACCTTGAACTCCTGATCCCCCTGCCTCAGCCCCAGAGTGCTGAGGAACAGGCATGCACCACTCAACTGGCCACTCTGCCCCTCTGGGTGGCCTCAGGTGTCTTTCCTCTAATGCCAGTCCAGGTGCCCAACCAGAACCTAAGCCAGCATGAGACCCCAGTGCTCCTCCAGGCCGACAGACTTCCCAAACATACCTTGTCATCTGTGACCTTCCCGGGGGCTTTCCAGGTACTGCCTCTGACCTCGGTCAGCTTTTCCTCAATACTGGAGGTTTATCTGTTCTGTGGTCCCAGAGTGGCCAGAAACCACAGGAACTCAGGGGTTCAGGGTACACTTCAGTGGAGCATTTGTCTACCATACACAGAGCCCAGGATTCTTCCTCAGGACCCCAAAATAAAGAAAGGGACAGAATGGCACAGGGTCCTGAAGGCCACATTCTGGCACCCAGGTCTGAGCAGGCCACGGAAGGCGCCTGGGAGGGTCCTTCTACCTCTTTAATCTTCCCCTTTCCATGACGTCACGGGCACATGAATACAAGTGAGCCTTCAGACGCCAGAGCCCAGGAGCTAGGGCTAGAAGCTGTTTAAGGCACAAAGGTGGCCCCTGGGAAGTGAGCCCACCGGTCCTCCGCAGAGCACATGTCCTCTGAAGCACTGAGCCATCTTTCCCATTTCCTTCACCTTTTCAGTGGTGGACTGTTACAAGCACAATATGGAGTCACCACACCCCAGCAGCCCCAGATGGGGTTACCCGAGTCTGGTATGCAGGTATGGGAACTGAAGCCCAGAGAGCTCAAGATGAAGAGGCCTCTCTGATGCTGTTCAACAAGTCAGACCACCGACCTCAGCCACCTGCCACCGTGCCCACGAAGAAACCTTGAAAGCCTCCACTGCCCAGCCTACCACCTGCCAAGCCCCCTCAGTCTTCCTGCCGCCCTTGGTGTGGTTCCCACACACTCAAGTCCTCTGGCCTCTGGGCCACCCCCAGCACGCCTAAGAGCAAGAGGTCACCTCTCTCCTTCTTCGCCGGGGTCTGGACACCCACTTCTATGTTCCCAAGCCAACGAACTGTCTATCATATGTACTCAGATGTGCCCAGGAGGGTAGTGCGTATCACTTCTCCAACGTGAAGTCCTGACCACTCCCAAGAGCTCGGCGAAGCCATGGGATTAGATGTCTCTGGTGAGGTCGGGGGGGGGGGGGGGGGGGGGCGGACGGGGGACAGACATGACACCGGCTCAGACAGGCGGGGAAACCCAGGAAGCCAGGGCTGGAAGGAAGAACCAGAGGCTTCAGAGCAAAGCTAAGGGTACACAGGGAAGCACAGCAGGTGTCTTGGGGAAAGAACAGGGTGTGAAGATGGTGGGGTGAGGAAGGGCTGGGGGGGGGTCATGGGTAGGGATGGGATGGGGGGATCCTAGAATTGGACAAGCTGGAGTGGTGGGAGATGCAGGAACCTGGAAGGGCCCTGGATGGAGGGTCAGGAGCAGGACCTGAGGACCAGGTTCAAGAGAAGCAGGATTCAATACAGGAGTCTAGGGGTGCAGGCTCCCCATGTTCAGAAACTGGACTATGACGGAGGAGTACCTGAGGACCGGGCTCAGGCGAAAAGTTACAGGGACAAGGCCTGAAGCTCTGGATTCAGGGTCCTAGATGGCACAAGGTCTGGGTGGGGTGCAGAGTTTGAGGTACATGGTCCTGGGTGGATTGTGGGTTCTTGGGGTGCAGGGTTCTAGGGTACAAGGCCTGGGGTGCAGAATCCAGGGATAAAGGATGTGGGTGCAGTCCAGTGTCCTGAGGTTATGGATGGGTTACAGGGTCCAAGGTCTGACTGCAGGGATTGGGGTGCAGGACCCAGGATGCAGAGTCTGGGTGGGGGTGCAGGGTCTGAGGTGCACGTCCTAGGTAGAGTTCAAGGTCTCGGTGCAGGGGTCTGGGTGTTGTCTCATGGGGTGCAGGATCCAGGTGAGGTGCAGAATCCAGGAGGGGAACAGGATGGGAGGTGCAGGGCCTGGGTAGGCTACAGGGTTTGGAGCGCAGGGTCAAGGTGGGGTGCAGGGTTTGTGATGCACGGTCTCGGGTAGGGTCAGGGTTCCAGGGTGCTGGTTCCTGGGGTGCAGGGTCCGGGTGGGGTGCAGGGTCCAGGGGTGCAGGGTCTGGGGTGCAGGGTCCGGGCGCGTCCCGGCGTCCCACCTGTGCGCGGGCACGCGCTGCGAGCTGAGCCCCTTGCCCACCAGGAAGTGCACGTCGCACAGCACCTCGTTGTTGAAGAGGAAGGCGAAGCGCTCCTGCACCGTGGGTTTGGTGGCCTGCCAGTTGTACACGGGCTCGCGCAGCAGCGCGCCCGGGCCCGCGTCCTCGCGCTCGTCGCCCACGGCCTGCGCGTCCGGCACGGGCCCGGGGGGCGGGGATGGAGGGGGCGGCGGCCCGGGGGCGCAGGCGGCGGCGTTGCCGGGGGCCGCGGCGGCGTTGGCGCTGGGCCCCAGGCCGCCCGCGCCAGGCCCGACCCCCGGCGGGCACGACGCGCGCCCGCTGCCGCCCGCCGCCATCTTGTCGCTGCGGCGCGGGGCGGGGCTACGGAGGGCGGGGCGAGGGGCGGGGCTCGGAGGGCGGGGCTCAGAGGGCGGGGCTCCGGGGAGGCGGGGCTCGGAGGGCGGGGCTCCGGGAGGCGGGGCTCCGGGAGGCGGGGCTCGGAGGGCGGGGCTCCGGGAGGCGGGGCTCCGGGAGGCGGGGCTCGGAGGGCGGGGCTCCGGGGAGGCGGGGCCCGAGCCCGCCAGGGAGGACGGGCGGGAGGGCCGGTGGATCCCAGGGCAGAGAAGGGAGACGGGAGGGACTGAGGAGAGGGTGAGGGAACGCGGGGAGGAGCACAGGCGGGAGGAGGGACGGAGGGCGAGGCCACGGAGGTGCAGGCCTCGGATTGGAGCACGGGCAGGGTGAAGAAAGGCGGACAGAGCAGAGGTGAGAAGGGGAAGGGAAGGGGGAGGAGCGGGAGGGCAGAGCTGAGTCCAGAGGGGAGGGGAGGAGCCAGGGAAAGAAGCCGGAGGAGGGACGCAGGGACAAGGGAGGAAGCGGAGGGGCCCAGGGGTGGTGGACAGGCAGAGAAGGGCGGAGGGACGGATGGAGGAGGGAAAGAAGGCGGGAGGCGGGCCGGGGGGTGTGGGTCCGCATGCTCGGAAGGTGGAGAAAGGGGTGGAGAAGAGGCAGGGCCATGAGGCAGCTGGGGAGCTGAGGAGGAGGGGGAGGAGGAGGGGGAGGAGGAGGGGGAGGAGGAGGGGGAGGAGGAGGGCGGAGGGGAGGGAGGAGCAGGAGCGAGGAGCAGGAGCAGGAGGGGATGGAGGAGCAGGAGGAGGAGCGGAGGAAGGGGAGCATGGGAGGGGAGGAGGAGGGGCAGGCAGGAGGAAGCGAGCAGGAGCAGGAGGGAGGATGAGGGGGAGGAGGAGGAGCGGGCAGGAGCAGGAGGAGCAGGAGGAGGGGAGGAGGAGGAGAAGGAGGACAGGGGAGGAGGAGGAGGAGGAGGAGGAGCGGGAGGAGGGAGGAAGCAGGAGGAGGAGGAGGAGCAGCCAGGAGGGAGGAGGAGGGAGGAGGGAGCGGGAGGAGCAGGAGGAGCAGGAGGAGGGGAGGAGGAGGGGAGGAGGAGGGAGAAGCAGGAGGAGGGAGGAGGGAGCGGGGAGGCAGGAAGGAGGGCAGGAGAGGAGCAGGAGGGAGGAGGCAGGAGCAGGAGGAGGGAGCGAGGAGGGGAGCGCAGGAGGAGGCGGGAGAGCAGGAGGAGGCACAGCAGGAGGGGGAGGAGGAAGCAGGAGGAGGTGAGGAGCAGGAGGAGGCAGGAGGCAGGAGGAGCAGAGGAGGAGGAGGAGGGCAGGAGGAGGGGAGGAGGAGGGGGAGGAGGAGCGAGGGAGGAGCAGGAGGAGGAGGAGGAGCGAGGAGGAAAGCAGGAGGAGGAGGAGCGAGGAGGAGGAGGAGGCGAGGAGCAGGAGCAGGAGGGGGGAGGAGGAGGGGGAAGCCTGGGAGGCAGGCGAGAGGAGGAGCGAGGAGGACGGAGCGAGGAGTGGGAGGCGGAGGAGGAGGGGGAGGAGGAGGAGCGAGGAGGAGAGGAGGAGCAAGGAGGAGGGGCGGAGGAGGAGGGGAGGAGGAGGAGCGGGGAGGAGAGGGGAGGCAGGAGCAGCGAGGGGAGGAGGAGGGGGGAGGCAGGAGAGGGGCAGGAGGAGGAGGAGCAGGAGGAGGAGCGGAGGAGGCAGGAGGGGGAGGAGGAGGGAGGCAGCGCAGGAGCGGAGGAGAGGAGGAGGAGAGGGGAGGAGGAGGGGAGGAGGAGGGGGGAGGAGCAGGAGGAGGAGGTGAGGAGGAGGAGGGAGGAGGAGCAGGAGGAGCGAGATGGAGGGAGGAGGAGGAGGAGGAGGAGCGGAGGAGGAGGAGGGGAGGGGAGGAGGAGGAGAGCAGGAGGGAGGAGGAGGGAGGAGCCAGGGGAGGGGAGAGGAGGAGGAGCAGGAGGAGATGAGGAGCAGGGAGGAGGAGGGAGGGAGAGGAGCAGGTAGGAGGAGGGAGGAGGAGCAGGAGGAGGAGGAGGAGGAGCAGGAGGGAGGAGGAGGAGAGCAGGAGGAGGAGGAGGAGGAGGGAAGGAGGAGGAGAGGAGGGGAGGAGGAGGAGCAGGAGGAGGAGAGGAGGAGGAGGACGGAGTGAGGAGGGAGGAGCAGGAGGAGAGAGGAGAGAGAGAGTTGGCGAGGGGAGAGGAGCAAGGAGGAGGAGGAGCAGGAGAGGAGAGCAGGAGGAGGAGGAGCAGGAGAGGAAGCAGGAGGAGGAGGAGGAGAGGCAGGAGAGGAGGGAGGAGAGTGGGAGGGGCGATGGCAGAGAACAGGAGGAGGAGGGAGGAGTGGAGGGGGAGGAGGAGCAGGAGGAGGAGGGGAGGAAGGAGGAGCAGGAGGAGGAGGAGGGAGTGGAGGGGGAGGAGGAGCAGGAGGAGGAGCAGGAGGAGGAGGGGAGGGCTCAGGACCCTGCTCAGAGCCTCATCCCACCACACACTGGCCCAGAACTGACTGCGATCCCAGAAAGGGAGGTGAGGTAGGAAGAGGGCGGACAGGGAGCCGGTGTGGTGAGATGCCTGAGTGGGCTTAGGCAAGGACGGACGGACGGTCGGAGGCTGGGGCCTGAGAGAGGGCGGGAGGGCCGAGTTGAGCAGCGGGCGGGGTGTCAGGGACCCCACTGTGCCCAGAGCCTCCCAGACCCGCGCTGTGAAGCCCAGGGCCCTGTGAGGGCAGCACCCCCACCCCCATACACCCCACCACTCCACCCCCCGCCTGTAACTCCAGCTGCTGTCTTCTAGTTCCCGGCCTCCAGACCCCAGAGCCAGTTAGCCTGCCTGCCTGCCCAGTGACGTGGGCTTCACAGCCTAGGACGGGAAACTGAGGCCAGGGAAGGCAGCTTGGGGGGAGGGTAGGAGTGTACCGTACAGTCGGAACTCGATGGAGTCTGGTGGCGCACGCTTTAATCCCGCACTGGGGAGGCAGAGGCAGGGGGACCTCTGTGGTTCCAGGCCAGCCTGGGCTACAGAGCGAGTTCTAGCCAGTTAGGACTACATCAAGGAGACCTTGTCTATCAAAGGAGAGCCGAGAACAGACGTCCGTAGATGTGCATCAGCTGCCTCCAGACCTGTGGGGTCAGTGGGGACATGAAGTGATGAGCCCCCACACAGGCACAACGTGGAGCACTGTGCCTCCAGGAGCAGGCTGGAGAACAGCTTCCCAGAGGAAGGGGTCCTGGTGCATGCAGAAGCCAGCAGGGGCCACTCCCAGTTCCTCAGCAGGCCCAGGCGCACCTGGCATGGACTTTGAAGGTGGGCACCCTGGCCAGTCCCTGTGTGGATCACTGTGGTGATATTGTGTCCCCCACATATATTGTGCACCCTAATAAACTTGTCTGGGGATCAGAAACAGCCAACCACTGGATTAGACATAGAGGCCAGACAGTGGTGGCGCACACCCTTAATCCTGTCACTCCGGAGGCAGAGAGACCTCTGGATCTCTGTGAGTTCAAGGCCACACTGGGAGCAGAGCCAGGCAGTGGCGACACACACCTTTAATCCCAGCACTTGAGATCTCCTGCCTTTGCTAGGGAAGCACACGTGCCGTCAATCCCAGGAAGTGATGGTGGGAAGCAGAAAGGCACATATGTAAGGCATGAGGACCCGGAACTGGAGGCTTTTTAGGCAGTTCAGCTGACACACATTTGGCTTTCAGTCTGAGAAAACAAGAACTCACTCTCTTGGGCTGAGGCTTTCCTAGCGGTAAGAACTTTGTGGCCGTGGCTGGTTTACCTCTGATCTCTCAGTTTGCACCC
The DNA here is from genome assembly GCF_903995425.1 of Onychomys torridus. Taxonomy (NCBI): domain Eukaryota; kingdom Metazoa; phylum Chordata; class Mammalia; order Rodentia; family Cricetidae; genus Onychomys; species Onychomys torridus. The sequence continues at coordinate 1,760,386 of NC_050463.1, forward strand.
CAATATCTGGTTCTGGGTTTTCAATTTGTAAGACTACTTAGCAGTTCGTCTTAGGGATCACCCACATTGTCTCTGCCTGGGAACGCAATCTGGTGTGTTTCTCAGCAGGGGGACTGAGATCCCCTGCTCCAGACCTGAAGGTCTGTCTACTTGCTGTGGCCAGTAACAACTGTGGGGGTGGCCCCTGGAAGTGTCTGCCAAAGATTCCTACATATCTGGGCATGGTGGGCAACCCCTGTCATCCTAGCACGCAGGAGGCTGAGGCAGGAGGATCACAGGTTCAAAGGTGAAGTAGGCTGCTGAGAGACCCTGCCTCAGTCTTAAATTTTAAAAAATAAATATATAACATTTAAAAACAAGAGCAGGAAAGGGAGGAGGAAGGTGAGGAATGGATCAACATCAGCTGATTGGCTCAGTCCTGAGTTTCACGACATTTTATCCAGGAACAGGTTCAGCAGAGGGGTGGGGTGCCTGCCTTCACCCCCACCCCACCTAGATAAGAAGAAACCCCAGCCCCAGGGTAACCCATCTGAACAGGTCTGAACAGCCTGGATCACACCTTGCCTGCAGGCCATGACCACTTGGGGCCTTTTGTCCCGACAGCTATAAATGTCTTTACTGTTCTGGGCAAGTCTGGCCAATGTTCTGGTCTTTGCAGCCAGAAGCTGGGGATTGAGGCAGCTCTCCAACATGGCCATCTTTGAACACCTGCCCTTAGGGACTGTGTGTGAAGTGCTCCTTCCTACGAGGCAGCCTGATGGCAACTCTGGTCCACGGGTTCATTAGCTCAGGGTGTCACAGACAGCTAGCAGTCGACAAGGAAGGGTTGTGAACTCAATGTCCTGATGCACAGTGGTGTGGGCATTAGACACGTTTGTCCATCTGCCCATGTTGTGGCATATGCCTTAAATATTTCCAGCACTCGGGAGGCAGAGGCAGGAGGATCTCTGTGAGTTCGAGGCCAGCCAGGGCTACACAGAGAAACCCTGTCTCAAAAAACCTAAATAAATGAATGAATGCACTCTCACGGAGCCCAGGCTGTGTAGCTAAGGATGACCTTGAACTCCTGATGCTCCGGCCTCCAGCTCCTGAGTGGGGAGGCAGCACAGTCACCTTGCTAGGGACGGAGCCCAGGGCTTCCTGCTCAACCCATCCACTCAGGTCTGCCGCATGCCCCACACACATAATCCTAACACCCAGTTTATTCTGAATTCTGGGAAGGAGTCAGAGAAGGACCTTCCTGAGCTAAAGTACAAGTGGGGTGGCCTGGGTCGTTGTCAGCAACCCCTGTGTCCCCTGTCTGTCTGTCTCTCTCACCATCCCACCTTGTTCTTAGACTCTGGGATCCCTGGACCGTGGATGACCCAGGATGGTCCTGAGGTTCTAGGCCCTTCCTAAGTCCCGTGACCCCTGGTGGGCACCTCTGGAAACCCGGATTCCGTTCATCACAGAACACACTGACACTGGACACCAGGAGGAACACACCAGACATTAGGACAAGTCACCTTCTGAAGACAGTGTTTGAGGGGAAAACCACAGACGCAGCAGACCATAGAGCAAGGCACAGGCCGTGTGGGCGGATGGCCCAGCACTCCGGGGAAATGTCTCCCTTAAGTGAGAGCTGGCTTCAGACAGCCTGGTTTGGGGATCCCTGAAAATCCCTTTCCTGCTCTCGCCTTCCTTTTAAAGAACGTACGGTGCTGTTTCTCCTTTATTTTAGGGTGCTGTCTGCTTATTGGTGGAAGGGGATGGAGTTCAAAGCTGAGCTCCACCCTGACCACGCCCCCAGCCCTCACTGGGGATTCTGGGCGGGGCTCCACCTGACCACGCCCCAGCCCCTCACTGGGGACTCTGGGCGGGGCTCCACCCTGACCACGCCCCAGCCCTCACTGGGGATTCTGGGCGGGGCTCCACCCTGACCACGCCCCCAGCCCCTCACTGGGGATTCTGGGCGGGGCTCCATCCCTAGCTACACCATTTATCATTGCAGTAATCCCCCTGCTAATTTTTGAGGCAAATGTCTAAGTGTCCCTGGCTGGCATTGGGTTCTGAGCAATCCTATCACTTTCTCCTTCCAGGTGGTAGGATTTCAGGATTGGCCACACATCAGGCTTCAGTGACAACCTCCTTAAAGGGCTTTTGTCTTCTGGCTGTCTTGTAATCAGCCCTAGCCCTGGCCTCTAGAGGGCGCCCTATACCATCGTGCTCTCTGCTTTCCTGTTTTTGGTTTGGTTTGGATTAGTTTTTTTTTTTTTGAGACAGGGTTTCTCTCTGCGGCCCTGGCTGTCCTGGATCTCGCTCTGTAGACCAGGCTGTCCTTGTATTCACAGAGATCCTCCTGCCTCTGCCTCCTGAAGGCTGGGATGAAAGGCCTGTGCCACAATCACCTGATCTATTTTTGCTTTTTTATAAATAAACTTTATGGCTGGGCGGTGGTGGCACACATCTTTAATCCCAGCACTTGAGAGACAGGCAGGCGGATCTCTGTGAGTTCTGGGCCAATCTGATCTACAGAGTGAGATCATATCTCAAAATATGTATTAAAACCAGCACACAAACCCAATCACAGAGTCAACAATGTGCTAGCCCAAATATGTTGGTTTGCTAGTGAATTATTTTGACCTGAAGGCTTTGAACTCCAGACATGGCTGCTGTGGGTGAAGGCGGGCCTTGGGGACAGCCGGCTGTGCAGCGATGAACAGGCTAATCATGAATTCCGAGAGAAGCCAGGCCCCACCCAAACACGGGACGCTAAGTCTCCCACCTACTCCTCGGGCTGTGCTCATTCTGTAGATGGTTTCTCCCCACAAGCAGCCGCTGTCTCCAGCCCTGTTACCAACTAATACGGCATCTAAACTCCATTTCAACAGTTCTTCCTTCTGCTTTGCCCCTGTGTGAAAATCCAAAATTAAGAACTCCACTGTTAAGAGTTCAGGCAGCTCTGAGTGCTGAGAGAGGAAGCATTAGCCTAACATATATGGAGTCCCATCCTGTCTCCAGCATTCGAGGACACCTGTCATCTCGGTACTCACAAGTTGGAGGCAGAATTAGTTAAAAGTAAACCTCAGGCCGGGTGGTGGTGGCGCACGCCTTTAATCCCAGCACTTGGGAGGCAGAGGCAGGCAGATCTCTGTGAGTTCGAGGCCAGCCTGGTCTGCAGAGTGAGATCCAGGACAGGCACCAAAGCTACACAGAGAAACCCTGTCTCGAAAAACAACAACAAAGTAAACCTCAGCTGCAGAGTAAATTTGAGGCCAGCCTGGTCTACATTAGACTCTGTCTTAAAAAGTAATAATAATGAAGAGAGGTTGGCTCGAAGTTGTGGTTGTTAATGCATAGCTGCTGTGCCACAGGATCTGGTTCACTTCCCAGCATCCTCTGTAACTCCAGGTCCAGAGGACCACATCTTCCCTGGCCGCCTCAGGCACCAGCCATGGATGTTGTTCACAGACAGAAAGCAGGGGAAACGTCCAAACACGTAAACTTAAGGAGTAAACACCAACGATTTTAAAAACATTAACATGAAGATTGGGCACATGGCTTTGTCAGACATGGACAGACTCTGGATTTGTTGCAAACAAAAATTCACAAAAGAAACAAAGTATGTGTTTCCCTGTCTGTTGCCAGCTTAACTCACAGGACCCCAAGAATTGAACTTAAGATGGAAAAGGAATTTTTTTTCCGAGCCAGGTATGGTGATGCATATCTGTAACCTTAGCAGTCCGGAGGCTGAGGCAGGAGCATGGCAAGTTTGAGACCAATCCCCCCTGAGGAATGCAAGCTGAAACACTGAAGGAGCCACCGACCCTCCATTCCAACGTTTCCTTTTGACGGTTCCCTTCCCCACAACTACTACAAGGCATCACTTACGCCGTGTGAACGCTGTGCCGACTCTGGGCCTGGGTGCATCAGGTGTTCAATATTATTGCTGGTCTCCACCCACTGCATGCCAGGAAACTGCCCAGTCGGGTAAGCCACACATGCCTCCCAGACATTGGAATATTCCGGAACATTCCAGAAGCCCCACCAAGCCTGCCAGGACTCCTTTCAATGAGACAAGTGTTGATACTTTAATAAAAAAGAATGGAGATGTCTCTTCCAGACCCTGCAAGCCCCTCTGTCATCTCACCAGGGAAGAGGGGGACATCAACCCTAGAAATGTCTTTATAAGACTCGGCACTGAGATTCTCGTTTTCGTTAAAAAAAGATTTACTCAAGACAGGGTCTCACTGTGCAGCCCTGGCTGTCCTGGATCTCACGCTGTAGACCAGGCTGGCCTCGAACTCACAGAGATCTTCCTGCCTCTGCCTCCCGAGTGCTGGGATTAAAGGCATGTGCCACCACGCCCAACTAAAAAGATTTATCTTTAATGTGTGTATGTGTACGTGTGTGCTCATGTGTGTGCACATGGGAGAGTGAAATACACGGACGATTTGCGTGAGTCACCCCTCTCCACCATGTGGATTCTAGGACTTGAACTCGGGATGTCAACAAGCTCCTTTCCCTACAGAGCTACCTTGTTGGCCCCTCTCCCCCTGATTTATTTATTTACTTTTAAAGATTTATTACGTATGTGTGTATGTAAGGGTGCCAGGGGGCGCCAGAACAGACTTTGGGTCCCTGAAGACGGGGTGACAGGCCTTTGTGAGCTGCCGGGTGTGGGTGTTGGGAAGTAAATTTCAGTCTGCTGGAAGACGGCCCCTGGCGGCCTAGCCTTCTGTCCTGCCCCCTCCCACCTTAGTTTTTGAGGCAGAGTCTCTCAGTGAACCTGGCTACCACCATCTGGCAGCCAATTAACTCTTAGTTTTTCTTTTGAAACAGGGTCTCAATAAGTTGCCCAGGCTAGACTCAAACTCCCTCTGTAGTTGAGGCTGGCCTCAGACTCGGATGTTTCCTGCTTATATAGAGAGGATGGAATGAGCCTGTGCCGCCAGTGTGGATTGCCGGCTGTTTTTCTGTCTGCAGAGGAAACAGAAGAGAGATTTGTTGACTACACCAGGACCAAGGCTATGAGGATTCTGTGTCCTGTTTCTGTCCAGTGTGGGGTTTGATTCCCAGCACACACATGGCGGCTCGCAGCTGTCTGGAACGCTAGTCTCAGGGGGTCTGGCGCCCTCTTCTGGCAGCTTTAAGCACTGCACACAGACAAACTAGTAGGCAAAACATTTATCTATCCATAAAGTTTTTAAAACAAATAAATTAACAAAAGTCAGGCATGGCGGCTCACTCCTTGATTCCCAGCACTCAGCAGACAGGGGCAGGTGGCTCTCTGTGAGTTCCAGGACAGTCAGGACTATACAGAGAAACCCTGTCCCCCCAAAACAAAAAACAAATAAAGATGTAAAAATAAAGGTAAAATAAATGAACCAGATATGCTAGCTGGATGTGGTAGCCTTTCGCTGTCCTCTCAGCACCTGGGAGACATACGCAGGAGGATGGCAGGTTTGAGATCACACTTGGGTAAGAAAGACCCTTTCCCAAGAGCAAAAGGAGTGTGACAGAGAAGCCCCAGCAGTACAGTGCTCCTGCAAACATAAGGATGAGTTTTACCCCCAAACCCCATGTGGGGTGCAGTGGTATGTATGCTCAATCCCAGCACTGGGGAGGCAGAGACAGGAGAATCCTGTAGCTTTTTGCCAGGCAGCCTAGCTAATCTGTGAGCTCCAGGTTCAGTGAGAGACCCTGCCTGAGAGGTGGTATGCCGGGTGGTGGTGGTGGCGCACGCCTTTAATCCCAGCACTTGGGAGGCAGAGGCAGGCGGGTCTCTGTGAGTTTGAGGCCAGCCTGGGCTACAGAGTGAGCTCCAGGACAGCCTCCAAAACTATGCAGAGAAACCCTGTCTCAAAAAAACAAAAATAAAATTTACTTTATGTGTGTGGGTGTTTTCCTGTACATATGTCTCTGTGTACCACGTGTGCAGTACCTGCAGGTGCCAGAGCTGGAGGGAGTCACAGATGGTAGTGAGCCACCATGTGGGTGCAGGGATCAAACCCAGGTCAATGCCCTTAACCATTGAGCCACTCTCCAAGCCCCAGAGACCTGCTTAATAGGGGGAACCCCAAAGACAGACCAGGGGTAGCTACCTCCAGTCTCCCAGCATCTCCTTCCCACTGGCTCCTTCACCCCCGCTGCTCTGTGCTATCAGGAGGCAGATCTCCATTCTGTGCAATGGAGGTAGTCTTCTCTCCCATCTGCCTTTCCCTCTTACACCCTTTGGACACCTCTGAAACCCTCCCCCCTCCTGTCCCCATTACCTCCAGGACCTTCTTGTGGCTAAAGATGGATTACGCTCCTCTCTACCACCTCCCATGACCGCCCACTGCCCACAGCCCGGAGGCAGGCATGTTGCTGGGTCTACACGCTTGTGTATTGCAGTGGTGACCACCCTGGCTTTCAATTCTCACGCCAGACCCCCCCTCCATTCACATGCTGGTGCCCTGTGTGTCTCTATTGCACTTTCCGGGAGGAGCCTCTTCCTTTGGGGGCCTCTGTGAACACCATGTCACCAGGGAGAGACAGGAAGGCAGGGGTTCACATCAGAGAGAGCCCTTGGGGGGTGTTCTCTTTGTCTTTTGATCTTGAGTGTGTCAGGCTGGCTGTTCTGCAAGCTTCTGGGGTTGTGCCTCCTGTGGAGCCTTGAAGTATTGGCCTCTAGACTCCACATGGATGCTGGGGGTCTCCCCTCTGCACACTCTCACACGTGATTTATTTACTCACTGAACTTCTTTCCTTTGTCTGTTTTTGGAGACAGGGTTTCTCTGTGCAGCCCTGGCTGTCCTTGATCTCCCTCTGTAGACCAGGCTGGCCTCGAACTCACAGAGATCTGCCTGCCTCTGCCTGCGAAGCGCTGGGATTAAAGGCCACCACCTCCTGGCAACTGAATCCTTTTAAAAAAGTTTTTGAGTCAGGTTCTCAGGTAGCCCAGGCTGGCTTCCTCCTGATGATGCTGTTTTAAAGTTTGTCGTTTACTCCATGCTGAGGGTGTGGAGGTCAGAAGTCAGACCTCTCCCTGCCATATATGGGGCCAGGGAATCAAACTGGGGTGGTGGCGAGCGGTGGCGAGCGGAGAGCCCACTTCTGGCTCTGTTTTTCAGATAGGATCTCATTTAGCTCAGGCAGAGGATGACCTTGAACTTCGGATCCTCCCGCCCCTACCTCGGGAGGCCACTGCTTCCAAGCGTGTGCGCGGTGGGGGTAGACCCGAGGGCTGCGGGCAGGCTAGACCAGACAGGTCTCCACCCACCGAGCCACCAGCCGGCCTGTGCCAGCCCCACCCAGGGGCCGCACGCCAAGCCTCTCACCCTCCCAGGTGGCACCACGCCCCGCGGGCCCTGCCAGCTTGGGCGGTGACCGCTCCCTGCCCTCTGCCTCCTGCCAGGAACAGCTCGTCCTAGTCCTAGCAGAGGGTGCACTAGCATTTATTTCTGTGGTTTTCCCAAAGCCGGGGAGCCCGCCGCCCCCCACGTCTGCGGAGCAGCAGGGAAACCTGTGTCGGAGACACCCGGGGCTTGACCCTCGAGGGTCCCCGCCTTGTGGGAGCCTCCCACATGCTGGACCAGGCCTGGTCTCAAGAGGACACGGCGGCACACCCGAGCGTGGGGACGCACGCCTGCGCCCCAGCACTGCGCACGCAGAGGTGAAGACGGGGAATTCAAGCTGGCGACCCCACCCCGGGAGCCGACCCCCGCACAAGCCACGCCCCAGGCCCCGCGGGCGCGGAACCCCGGCCCTGCACCCAGAGGTCCTGAGCTTGTTTTCCTGAGGCCTGTGCTTCCCTCTGGTGATGTCACCTCCCTGGGACCCATCCAGAAGGGTGTGCAGGAGGGAGCCCGGGGAACCGGTGACTCAGGACCTGCGGGCAGCCGACCTCTGCTGCCGTCACGGCAGATTTTAAATTTTTATTAAATCCTTACAAAACAGAATACAAAATCCTGGCGTTGAGAGTTGGTGGGAAGGGTCCGCAGCAGTCTTCCCCCGGTGGGGCGGAGTTGAAAGTGCTTGCCCGTCCGTCCCCACTCTCAACAGGTTTCTCTTTTTACAGAAGTCAGCACGGCTTGTGGCCAAGCCACCCCAGGATCTCCTCTCATTCACAGTTAAGGGGTCCGACCCGTAGTCCAGGTCTGGTGGGGAGGGACCAACACTGCTCCCCATCCAGTCAGGTTCTTCTAGAACCTGCAGGGCGGGCCCTCGAGTGCCCGACAGCTGAACCATGCTGATGGGTGAGGGCTGGGGTGCCCAGGAGCCCCCACCCTCCAGGGGGGTCTTTGGAAGTGTGTCCAGAGGCAGGCGGGACTGAAGGCAAGTCACCTCCCCACTGTGACGACCCTATGACACCAGGGAGGGGGTGCTGGGCAGTGGGTGTCCCGAGCCCCACCCACCAGACCCCGACATTCAAGTACTCTTCAATAACAGGGAAACAAGTCAAATTATGTCTTTAAAAAAAAAAAAAAAAAAAAAAGAGCCTAAACTAAACTTGACGAACAATCTTGACCAAGGATTTTGAGGCCAGGGGCTGCCCTGGAGACACCTGAGCAGAGTTGCAGGGCGGGGTGGCCTGGCCCCCGAAGCCGCCCCCGTCCAGCGGGCCACGGAGAAAATGGGAACTCATATTGCATAGTAGCTCGTGGCTAGAAACAGCCCCCAGGCCTTCCCAGCCTCTTGGATGCCCAAGGGAGGCCAAGGCAGCGTTAGCCCCTTTCCTGAAGGTAGACACACCCAAGTCACTGCCCTTGGGGGCAGAGGGAAGGTGAGGGACCTCTGGGTAACAGAAGTAGCCAGGAGAGCTTGTGAACTCCAGACCCAGGGGCAGCATAGGGCACGACATGGCCGTGGTCAGGCTGAGCCCTGAGAAGGGGCACTCAGGTGCCCTGGGTGGGGAGACACGTGGGGACCCCATGTCTGCTGATGTGGGCCTTGTCCAGCACCTCTCCTGCCTTGGTGGAGCTAGCTAGATGCAGGGTCCTCCTCCATCTCTGCCCCTGGCAAGTGGATTGGGAGCAAGAGCTCCGCAGCCTGGAGAAGATTCTGATTGTCAACCCTCCAAGGGACAGAGCAGGTAGGGGATGGGGACTGGGGGTCAATCAGGTGCATTGTCCCCATCTACCCGCCCCCTCAGAGGTCTCTATCCAAGACAGTGGAATTCCATGCCCCAGCTCCAAGGGTGCTCTGCTGGACAGACAAAGGGCAACTGTGCTCACCAGGTGAGCCTGTCCCTGACAATACTGAGGGATAGGGAAAGTGTGGGGTGCTGACCCTGTGGGATCCCCAGCCCTGGAAGACAGCGGAGTAGCCGGAGTGGAGGTGGGGGTGCAGGCGGCAGGGCCTTCACAGTTGACAGGCGAGCATCGCGGGGTGCAGGCCAGGTGGCCCGAACCCTCCGCCCTCCTCCTGGGCACTTGCTTTCAATAGTGGTAAAAGGAGAACAAAACAAAACAAAGCCAAATAGACGGGCGGGGTGGAGGACAGGGAGAAAAAGAGAACACCTCCCTCCCAACAGAACCAACCCTACATCCCCCGCAGGACCCCGGTGAGCTGGTGCCTGGGAGGGCAAGGGGAAGGGGCACCCAGGTCCCTAGCCTTCAGGCCCTGCAGGGCAGGAGCGTATGTACAAGGGGATGGTGGGGGTCACGCACGGTCCCCCACAAGGACCACGGGGGTGCCGGACAGGCTTGCCCTCTGGCGCCGCTGGGCCAGCTTGGACTGGGAGGGTGGAGACAGCTGCAGGCAGCGTGAGGTAGCTCGGATGACCACAGGCTGGTCCTGCCCGGCGTCCTCCTCACACTGGGCCAGCTGCCGGTTCATGGCAATGGCCTCAGCCGCAAAGGACGTGAGGTCTTTGGCACAGCTGTTCCTGGGAACAGGATGGGGGGACTGTCACAAGAGGACCTTCTCTACAGCCCTGTGGAGATGCCCACCCCAATTCCAGTGCTCTTCCTTCCAGGTACCAAGCCCTGAACAGGAGCTCCTGAGACGCCTCCCGCACCACAGCACTCAGGCCCCTGTGGCCCTGACATCCCATCGCTAAGGTACCTACTGAACATTTGCAGGGCTCTGGCTTAGGTGCCCCTAGCACCCCCCCAAAAAAAATCCCAAACACATTCATCCCAAGATCCTGGGGCTCACCTCTGCAGAACCAAGGGTGTCGGTAGGGTGTTCTCTGGAGCGCACTGTAAGAGGGCAGGGCAGTGTTGGGTCAGAGGGCACTCGAAGGGCCTGGCTAGTGTTAGCCCATGCTCACCACTGCCAGACGCCACCCACAGATCCACAGTCTGTGTCCAAGTAACCCTGTGCAGTTCCCATCCCCTTGTCTGTCCCCAGAAGGGGCATGAGCCATGCTGGCCGGGGGACTCTCAGGGATACCAGCTTTCAGGATGGAGACAGCAAGAAGGCTGGAGGGGCTGGGCCTCAGTGGGGAGTCCAGCTGGGCAGAGAGGGTGCTTCCCAGAAGCACCCGGAAACAATGCTGGCCCTTTCTGTATGCTTGCTATGATGAAGCGGGGGCTCGGGCACCCCTCCACAGGCCCATGGCTCACCCCCTGCACCCATGGGTGCTGCAGGACTTGGGCAGCGCTCAACCTCTGCTTGGCATCTCGGACCAGCAGCTTGGAGATGAGGTCTTTGGCAGCGAAGGAGATGTGGGCCCAGTCCTTGTCGGGGAACTCATATTTCCCCTCCTGGATGCTCTCAAACAGCATGTTCTGTGGGGGGAGGGGAGGGCGTGAGCACAGTGGAGAAGGTCCTGAGACAGACAGACCAACACCAAAACTGCCCAGTGGTTAGAGCGTCAGCTGCTCTCGCAGGGGACCCAAGTTTGTTCTCAGCATCCACAGCACACCTCTAACTCCAGTCCCAGGGAACTCAAGGCCTTCTTTTGACCTCCACAGGCACCAGGCATTCATATGGCACACACACATGCAGCTAGCACACACGCACGCGCACACGCGCACACACACACACACACACACAAGGAAAAGAAACGGGTGGGGCCCAGGGGTTCAGTGTGAGGTCCTGGTTCCTGGGGACAGCTACAGAACCTTACTCCTCATTCCAGGGAGCCTGGGTTGGGGAGGGGACGGGACTCTGGCAGGCGCACCTGGCAGGCTGGGCAGGCCTCTCCTCGATCCCAGCCACAGTCACTGCCACAGTGGCCCACGAAGGGCGGGTAGCCGCTGAGCAGGATGTAGAGGATGACGCCCAGGCTCCACAGGTCACAGCGCTTGTCATAGATGCTGGCCTCCTCACTGAAGGCCTCCACCACCTCTGGGGCCATGTACTCAGCTGACCCACACTGTGGGCGGGGCAGGCACGAGTCAGGAGGGATACCCAAGGTCCAGCCAATCAAAGGCCGCAAATGTATCCCCATATCGGCAGGTGATGCAGCCGACTCCGCCCCCAGCTCCCGCCAACTAACTAACTAACCAGAGGCTGTTGCTAAGCAGAGGGCTGCCACGCTGGCAGGGGACAGCTGCAGAGCCAGCCTGGCACCTGAACCCAGCGCCCGCCCACCCGCCCGCCCTCACCGGGGTGAGCAGCTCAGGCGTGGAGATGGGAGAGCAGTCGCCATTGAGCTTGATGCCACTGCCCAGGTCAAAGTCGCAGATCTTCACAGGCGAGACCTGGTCGGGGTGCTCACACAGGATGTTCTCTGGCTTTAGGTCCCTGTGGGCGATGCCTAGGGAGATAGAGCAGGGTTGGGGGGGGTGCCTCTAAAGCAGCCAGGACCTGGGGGCAGACTCCACCCCCCCACCACACCTTTGTTATGCAGGAAGTCCAGGGCACTGGCCACGTCCTGCACCACCACGCTGGCCTCCAGCTCATTAAAGTGGCGCCTTCTGTGGATGTGGCTCAGGATGGACCCTGTGGTGCAGGCCAGGGACAGCTAGGTCACCTCTGTAGACCAGCCGGCTCCCAGTCCCGCCTCCACTCCATCACGGACACCCCAGGGCTTCTCTGGGCCCAGCCCCCACTCCAAGTCCTCCACCTGCACCCACCTCCACCTGCACCCACCTCCGCCAGCACCCACCTCCGCCAGCACCCACCTCCGCGCATCTTCTCAAACACCAGGTAGAAACGGTCCTCTTCCTCGAAGAACTCAATCAGCTCTAGGACATTCCTGAGTTGGGAGGAAGAGGCAGAAAAAAAACTGAGGCCCTCAGCACCTGCCGCCCAGCCTAGGAGGTGACGCCCTCATGGTGCCACGTGCTCACGGAAAGCCTGTTTTTCCGGCTGAGCCCAGCCCATGCCCTGCTGAGGTGATGGGCTCTGGAGAGATGGCCCAGGCAGGCCACCTTACCTATGTCCCTGGCACTGGTACAGCATCTCCACCTCCCGGAACACCCTGCTGCGGATGTGGCCCAGCTGCTTCTCGATGATCTGCAGTGCAGGGAGGGACGTGGCGTGTGGAGAAGCGGCCCAGATGCAGCCTGAGGAGGCGGCAAGCCTCCAACAGGCCCACTTGAACCCTGTCTAAACTGGGCAGCCAGAGCCGGGCTCCTCAGCTCTGGGGAACACGGCAGGCCTGAGGGCCTGGAACTGAGTGTCAACAGAGGCAGGGCGCCCCACTGCTCAGGAAAGTTCAGGCAGGAGGCAAGGCGCAGCAGTCTCCACCCTGCCCCACAGAACTGGGTCGCAATCCTGGCCGCACAGGGGCCCCTTCACTAGGTGGCTGCCACCCCTGCCCCAGAAGCTCCCATGTGACCCATGACAAGGCAACAAGTCACCTGGCTGCCAGCCCAGCCAGTGCCGCACCAAGTCCCGTCTCCTCCACTCTAGTCCAGACTGGGCAACTGGCCCCAAGGCCTCATCTGGCTTAGGCCAGCAGTAGACCCAAACTTCAGGGAGCCAGCACCTCTGCACCCAGTAATGGGAGGCCTAGAAGGCACTACAGAATCTTTGGTCTTGGAGAAGAGGGGTTCCCAGGACCCCAGTTCTCCCCAGGCTGGTACCCTGACCCCTCACTCAGCAGGCGAGGCTGCAGGGACCGGCTGCCAGGATACTGTTGCAGTTTGGTAACAAAACTCGATCCCAGCAAGGGGCCTCCCATGGCTAAGAGCCAGGCCTGGAGGGTGGTCCAAAGACTCTCGATCAAACTGACAACCCTCCCCTCCAGCCTTGAGGAGGTGGGGACAGCCCCACAGGACCCTCCATCTCCCCTGGCAGTGCAGTGGCCTTCCCTGGTGCCCCCTTGGGGCGTCTATGCCACTGGGTGCTTTGACATGCTCCAGCCACCTCAACCTTGGTCCTCACCATCTCCTGTGCTGACATTAACACCCCACATTGTCCCCAGGTGTCAATGATCACTGGGGACATCACCAGGAAGCCCCCAGGTCCCAGCACCCATCACTCCGGCTCACAGCAGTGACACGCCACCATGTAGCTAATTCAATTCAAGCTCTGCCCTGCCCCGTGGACCTCGGCTTCCCTATGTCGATGGGAAGTGACAAGGCTGGCCTGCAGGGTCACCAGGAGGAAAGCAGTCAGCTGAGTACCTGCCTGGGAACTCCCAGGGACCACAGCTCTGATACCCCAACTTCCAAAATATGACTCTTCCTTTTCCTTCTCCTGCTACCCTCAGACACAGAAGCCACTGGCCAGGCCAGCAGCCCCACCTAGTCAGGTCCCAGGACTTCTCTGGACATGAAGCTGACTGGCCGGCCCTACAAGGTCATAAGGCCCTACTGGGCCTGTCAGAGCTCTAGGTACACGCAGGAGGGCACCCTGGACTCTCCTGGGGATCTGGACTGGCTTTCCCCAGACCCAGAGCCTCTCAGCACTCCAGGGCTGCGGCACAGCTTTTCAATGCATCCTCCTCCTCCTCCTCCTCCTCTGGGCCAGCCATCCTCCAGGCGGAGGACCAGCCTTAGGGATGGGCAGCCAGCACGGCCTCTGACAGAAGTTTCCCGTTCTCAGTAACCACACTAGGGCTCGCTGCCTTCGGAACAGGGAGTGGGCAAAGGCCAGCTGTCATCGTGCCTGTGTGACTAGGTATGACCTGGATTTCTAGGGTGGCCGAGTCACAAGCCCTGGGGCCATTTTTAGACACTGGTTTTCCATGGCTGTGATCTGGGGGTTTAAACGCCACTGGCCCCTGGGGCAAGCGCCAGCTTACCTTGACAGCATACTCCTGGTTGGTGATCAGATTGACACAGGTCTGCACACGGGCATGGGCCCCTTCCCCTAGCACATCCTCCTGTAGCTGGTAGACATCTGGGATGCAAATGGACAAGTGAGGGGCAGTAGCCCAGCGTCCCCTCCTTGGCAGACCCTGCACCCACTGCCCACTCACCTTCGAACCTGCCTGAGAAGCTGTCAGTAGCCCGACAGCGCTTCTTTTTCCGGCCTCTCTTCTTGGCATCCGGGATGTCGATGGGCTGGCTGGAGGGCATGTCTGCAGAGGACAGACCCAGACCGTGTGTGGCCTGGTGTGGCCTGCCTCCCACAGAGCCCCCCACCCCCTGCCCACTCTGTGGGTACTCACCAGGTCGGGCCTCACACTGTGGACTGAAATCAGCGTCCCCGTGCTGAGCAGGGTCCAAGGAGAAGGCCAGCTCAAAAGGATTCTGCCCCTGTTGGGGTTGGGAGTATGTTCAGGGTGGTTCTTCCAGGACGCCCCAATGATCACTACATCACAGGGCTGAGCCCCCAAACACTCAATGAGCAGTCAGGCTAGGACACCTTCTGTGGCTAATTCTTTGTCCTCCTTGCTCAGCACGTGGGCTTTCACATGATAAGTGTCTCAGGGTCTCAGTGGCAGAGAACTGTGTGAGGCAGAATCCCTTGGGGTCCACAGGATCTCAACTCAAGGGTTTTACCAGGAGACACTGGGCCACGTGGTTGTCACCTGCTCCTGTTACTGGTATGGGGTAGGAGGCTGGGCCAGAGAATGGCCCAGCCCCATGTCCACAACACTGAGGGACCCTGTTGCCTGACTGTGGGGAACGTGACCTTCCTCTCCCAGCCTGGGGCTGGGTGACAGGAAGTCTAAGCCACATGGCCTGCCTTGTCTGCTCATGGGTAGAATGGGGACGCCTGTCCAGCCAGCTGACTGAGGGCTGACCTCAGGGACAGGCGTGGGATCAAAGGTGGGGGCAGGAGCAGGGGAGCCTTGGGCAGGACCGACAGCCTGTTTTCCCACAGCCTCCCAGGTTATCTTGGGGTTACACCTCTGGCTTTAAGGCCTCAGTTTCCTTGTGGCTCGGGACACCAGGGCCTCTCCTGCCTACACTGTGTGCTCTCCCATGAATGTGAATGCCTGACTTCTGGGGGGCTCTGGAGGTCACAGGTAGAGGCACCTCTGTGTGCCATGGCACCCTCTCAGTTTGCTACATCTATCCAAAGCCATCTACGTCCTGAGGACCACCAACGCCATGGGTCACCAATTTCAAACAGTCAATGATGGGGCTCACAGGCAAGGGCCCTGTCCAGTCCACAGCCTGCAATGCTGAAGAAGTCTTCTTAAGGTGGCTAAGGTTCAAAGAGCTGGGTGGAAGGTCTTGAGATTGACCAGAGAAGGTGAGAGCTGAAGGCCACAGCAAAGTCCTGGTTTGAACAGGACCGTGCTGAAGTAAAATGCTTCTCATGATAGGTGCTGCCGTCACCTGCGTGGTGGTCTTAAGCCAAGACACTGAGGTGAACCCCAGTTTCATGAGTGGGTGTGGGAGCCTGGGTTAAGTCACTGCTCTCTTTGGATGTCCACAGTGGGAAGGACTGACTGACGAGAGGGAGACCAAAGGTCTACAACAGGAGCCAGACAGACACCTGGACATCAGAAGCAAAGGGACAGCAATGTAGAAGCCTTGCACGCTGACCTGCCCCAGCAGCCACTAGGAGAAAAGGGGCACCCTAGCAGGCCACAGGGAAGAGGGCACACACACTGCTCTGATAAGCCTGGGTACCTGCAAGACCCACGGCAGCCACCTGCATCGCACAACCGGAAGGGAGGACGAGCCAGGTGTAAGAGCAAAGGCTAGCCAGGGCACCTTCCTCTGGGCAGGCTGTCCCCAGCTCTGGGGACCTTACAAGGGTGAAAGGGGCCCAGTCTGAGCCTCTGACGCTGTCTGGTCACTGTCTCCCCTCACTTGTTCCAGCCTTCAACTGAAAAGACTAGGACATCCAGAACCCCGCACAGGGAGGATCCGCTGGCTAAGGCACACCCCTCAGGGAGATCCCCAGCGCTACCTTAGAGCCTCCCAGTTTGTACGTGAAGGAGAGGAAGGCAGGGCTGGGGCTGCAGTGTAGTTTGTAGAGCACTTGTCTAGCAAGCATGGGGCCCCAGGCTCCATCCCCAGCATCTCTTAAACCCCAGAAAGGAAAACAAGAGAAAACAGACAGGTAAACCCGGTAGGGCCAGCAGGTGTGCCTCTCGGCCAGCTGCAGACAGAGGACACTTGAGGAACAGTGGCCTGGCTCCAAGGGAGCAACTATGTGGGGAAGGTTCCAGAAGGTGAGTCCTCAAGGGACCAGACCAGTCTCTGGCCACCTGAAGGGCCACCTACCAGCCAGGCCTCCCCATAGTCCCAGCTCTGCACAGAGCCGCACAGTGGCCATGCAGAGTGCAGCCTGCAGTCCTAAGTGCTGTGTGGGCAGTCCAGCCCGGTCCAGCCAGCCTCCCCTGGGTCTGGCCAAGGGCCTTGAGTCAGCAGGCCTGGCAGGAGGTGGCTAGAACCATCCAGAAAGCTGGGGTTTGCTTTGGCGGCCTTGTTGGCCCCTGTGCTGACCCCATCTAGGCTCTGACAAAGCCCCAGGAGGGCAAAGAGGCACCGTGGGTGACATTCTCACATCCATCTCTCCTCCCCAGCCCCAAAGCAGCTGACCAAGGGGAACAGGCATTTTGGGCAGGGGTGGAGCAGCTGGCCAGGGGCACTGGCCAGACAGGCCTGGGAATTCTTCCCTATCTGCATGCTCCTCCCACAGGAGTGCAGGCATGTACACACACTCCTGCCTTCTCTACAGGGCAACAGGTCCCTGCCCCAGGAAGCCATTACATAATGCAGCCTTCCGGGTGGGGTGGGCAGGATGACATCACTGTGTCCCTTAGGCCAGGCCCCATGGGGGGGCTCTGCCCAGCACCTGCCCACCTTGGTCACCCCCAGATTCACTCATCTAAGATGAAGATTCAGCCAGCCACCATTAACAACACTGCAGAAACTTCCTGTTCTGACAGGAAATAACACTTTGGGGTGTCTTGAGAGAAGGCCGTCCACAGGCCACTACCAGGTGTGTGTGTGTTTGGAGGGGGTGTTGCAGTGGGGCAAACACCATGGGCCCAAGGGTTTCCCCACGCGATTGCAGCCTGCTGATCCCCACCAACCGGCACACGATCAGGGGACAGCAGGGGACAGACACAGGGTTCCCATGGGACTAGACACAGGAGGGAGACCTGGCTGAGAGATTGCAAGGGACATGGAGGGACCGATCACAAGCCAACCTGAAAGAGATACCAGCAGCTGACACCCTCCCAGCCAGAGCAAGAGCAAGTGGAATCACACACAAAAAGTGGGGTGGGGGGCGCAGGACTGAGACTGGGCTGTTTGCAAGGGACATGGAGCCACCAGTCACATGCCCGGGCAGTCGGTCTTAGAAGAGAAGCTCCTGGGCAGCTGGGGACAAGGCTGTAGCCTGCAACAGGCGCCCACATCGCAGGGACAAATGTGGGGTCCACCTGAGACCACACACAGAAGTAAGAGAGACACCGGGCTGAGAGACCACAGGGGAGCCTGGGGCAGGCCGTGGAGGGCGAGTTAGCAGGCAGCTAGGGCCCGGGAGTCAGGGCTGCAGCTTGCTGACTCCCAACCAGCACAAGGCAGGCTTGGAAGTTGCAGAGAGAGAGAGGAACACTAGATTTGCTTAGGATCACACACACACAGAAGACCAAACTGCGAGCAAGCTGGACTGCAAGGGACGTGGAGCCACCCGCACAGGCCTGCGGCGAGGGGACCGGGAGTCCTGGAGGAGAGCTCCTGGGCGGCAGGGGACAGGGCTGCGGCCTGCGACCCCCACGGCCTCCAGCGCTGCCGTCCGGCGCAAGGACCCCTCCCAGGTCCTGCACCGGCCCCCCGGGAGGCCGTCGCTCCTGCGTCGCACCCGCCACTGCAGTGGGTCCCCCCGGACAGGACCCCTCACCTTGAACGAACGGTGGAAGCCCTGAAGTTCGGCTGTTCTCTTCTGCACCATCTTTAGTCCGGGCCCCGCCAGCGGGGGAGGGGACGCGGGGCCCGGGGGGCGGCCTGGGAGGCGACCCTGCGGGCAGGAGAGACAAAGGGCCGGCGCTGAGCGGGGCGCTCGGCCGGGCGGGGGCGGCCGGGGCTCGGCGGAGCTCCCGCACCGGGCTCGGGCTTCCCTCCTCCCTCGGGGAAGATCGCCCTTGGCGCCGCGCTCACCGGGGTCGGACACCGGCCGGGGTCGCAGCGCCGTCGCCCGACCTCGCACAGCCCGGACCCCGCTCCGAGGACTGCGCGGGGAACAGCGCCGCCGCCGCCTCCTCCGCCTCCTCCACCGCCACCACGGCCGCCGCCGCCGCCGCCGCCGCCGCCACCGCCGCCACGGACCCCTCCGCTGGGCCGCCGCCGCCGAGAGGAGCCGCGCGCGCCGCCGCGGCGGCCGCTTTTATAGGCGCGGTCCCGGAGTGGCCCCGCCCCCGCGCAGGCCCCGCCCTCCTCGGAGAAGAGAGGAGGCGGGGCTTCCAGGGACGCGAGGGCGGCGGCGAGAAGAGCACGTCGGGGATGCAGAGTGCGGCTGCACGCTTCCAGCGTGAGGGGCGGAGCTCCGCGGGGCGCCGGGCGCGGCTGCGCACAGAGCGCGTGGGGCGGGGGGGGGGGGGGGCGCCGGGCGCGGCTGCGCACTTGTTGTCGGCGTGGACTCCGAGGGAAGTGGCCCGCCGAGCATGGAGGAAGCGCCGAGTGCGGCTGCGCGTGCGACTGTGCGGCGCGGAGCGTGGACGAGGCACCGGCGGCGGCGCCGAGTGCGGCTGCGCGGTGCGGGCGGGCCTCCCCGCCCCTCCCGGCTCGCGTGCGCCTGCGCAGACGGGCGGGCTCGGCTTCAGTCCGCCCGGCCTGGCGGCCCTCCTCGGTCCCGTCCCGGGCCGTTGTCCCCCGACGCGCGCTGCTGGAGGTTCTGAGCCCCGGTCTTGAGCCTGGTGCCGCCGTCGGCCAGCCGAGCCTCCCGGTCGGACCCCTGGCGCCCTGGATCCCTGGTGGGGTGGCCGGGAAGGAGCGGCCGGCATCCCCGATTCGGGTTCCGACCCCTCGGTCCCGCTTGTGACCGCTGGCCCAGCTGCTCGTGTGCGCAGCGAGGCGCACCCCGCCCCGCAGTTTGAAAGTTTGCACCCCCTCCTGTCCGGGTGGGAGCTCAGCCCCGGCGCCCTGGCATCTCCGCACCCAGAGCCCGGAGTTTAACCCCAGGGAACTGGGAAGACAGCAGAGCAGCCCCTGGCCCCGTCATGAGTGGTTTGTTGTTGTTGGTTTTTGGAGACAGGGTTTCTCTGTGTAGCTTTGCGCCTTTTCCTGGAGCTCACTCTGTAGCCCAGGCTGGCCTCGAACTCACAGAGCTCCGCCTGCCTCTGCCTCCCGAGTGCTGGGATTACAGGCGTGCGCCAGCACCGCCCAGCCCTGAGTGTTATTTATTGGTGTGTGGGTGTGCATGCATGCACACGCGTGCTGCGTGAGTAACGTGTACCGCACGCACGCGGGTGCTGCGACTGAACCCTGGGTCCTCCGCAAGAGAGCGAGGCTTAACCTCCCAGCCATCTGTCCAGCTCCCAAGCTTCATCGTCTTTGTAATGGCATCTGCAGAGGTTTTTATCTCCAAATCAAGTCCTCATTCCTGCACAAGGGTCATTAGCTGGACAGATTAGGGTAGAGGACAGCACTCGGCCCAGCCGGGCAGAGGAATGATGTCCTGGCAGACATAAACAAGGACCTCGGTCAGCTGTTACAGGAGCTTGCCAACGACCGGAGCTCATTCCTGGGACCCACATACGAGTGGCCCACGGCTAAGCTCCACATGTGTGCTGTGGCTGGTGTAGACTCACGCGCACACACAGCTAGCCCTCAGCAGGCTCAGGAGGACTGCTTCAAGTTTGAGGCAGCCTGCCTCCGTAGCCTGGAGCTACTGGGCAAGCCCCTGTCTCAAACCAACAAGCTAAAAGAGGTGGGGCCCCAGATGTGCTCCTGGGACAGGAGGTTGGCGTCCACACTCAAGTGTGGCTCACCTGGCCAGCTGCTCACACTGACTCAGGAAATAACCCTAAACTGGGGTTTTTTTGTTCCATGCAGTTTAGTTCAGACACTGGGGAGAAAAGCCAAATTGCGGAGCCCCACTTGAGGTGGTAATTCTGTTCTCTAATCCAGAGCCAATGCCCTCCCTACCCCAGCCTGGTCCTGAGCCGCCCTCCAGGAGCCCCATGTGGTAAATGGAGAAACTTTGAGGACGCTCGGAAATGAGAAGCTGGGCCTTGACGCTGGGTTCTTCCCGGAGTCCTCGGGGACACTAGGGTAAACCTTAGTAAGAGGGGTATGTGGACCTTGCAGGCTATGCAGCCAAGTGTATCTTCAGACGTACAAGTAGACCTGGGGTGTACGGGGTTACGTACATGCTTTTCTCTGGAAATGGCCGCCAGTAGACACAGGAAGGGGGTGTACTTCCCTGTAGGCACCAGGCAGGGCCTGCCGTTCACCCTGCCCTGCCCTGCCCTGCCCGGGCAGGCCTCCAGCTTGCTGTCGTCTACCTCCAGCCTCCTGTTTACAAGGGAGGCTTCCAGTGGTGTGGGCCACTCCCGGCGTGGGGGCTGGGAGCTGGGGTGACTAGCGGGCCTGGCTTCCCTACTGCCTCAGCTGCTGCCCCAGGGAGATGTCCCTGGCTCCCTGCGAAAGCACGCCTGCAGGAAGCCTGCCAGAGACCTGTTTCCTCTGTCCTTCCTGACGGGGTGGCTGGCCAGGTGATGGGTGGGTCTAGCCTGAGCAAAGGAAAGACAGACGAGAAGGGTGAGGAAGGTTAGCCTAGGCTTACTCCCCCAGCCCAGGGTTCCAAGGGAGGTGGCTAGCCTTGGAGAGGCCTAAGGTGTTAGGCCTGGCTGGGGCCGCCTGAGCACTAGGCCTGAGCAGATCTTAGGGACAAACAGGAAATGAGGTGGGGCCCCAGGCAGGCAGCCTCAGCTTCCTGCACCAGCTGGCACCATTCCCAACAGCCTGGCTTCCTTTCCTTCCTTGCCACGAGGTTAGGAATGGAACCCAGACCTTTCCACCTGCTAGGAGAGCACTCACTGCTGAGCCCCGCCCCCAGCCCTCACGGGGGGGGGGGGATTCTAGGCGGGGCTCCACCCTGACCACGCCCCCAGCCTCTCACGGGGGGGGATTCTAGGCGGGGCTCCACCCTGACCACGCCCCCAGGCCCTGGGGATTTTTGTGTTTGTTTTGAGCCTCAGCCATCCCTTTAGGGGTAACAGAGTGGGCCATCCCGTTCTCCCAGCCTCAGATGTCTGCCATTGTCCGTCGCTTCTGCCCCCTCAGCGGCCTCCTCCGTGTGCACCCATTCTCTCTTCCCTTGGTTTCTGCAGACATTCTGTCCACATAAGTGTGAGCAGGCTGTGTGAGCACGTGCAGCTGCGCTGGGACTGCCTCGGCAACCTTACAGACTTGTAGCTTAGGGGAGGGAGGTCCTTCCTAACCCGCTCAAAGCTGTCACCCCAGGCTCAGGGGACCCCGTACAGGTAGAGGGATTTGGGGAAGTGTTCTGAGTCTCCAGGCGTGGCTCTCCCCACACTCAAAGAGGGTGCCCGTGCACACAGGCACCCATGCAAGGAAACTGGCCGTTGGCCGGGGGCCTGATCTGATGCAATTGGCTGCCAGCAGCCCTTGCCGTTGGCTGAGTCACTCACTGTCCCTGAGCAGAGCAGGACAGAGCCAGGGCCTGTGGGTGTCCTATGCCAGGAGCAGGAGGAGTCCGGCAAGCGAGAGCCCTGGGTGTGGCCGGGCGGTTGTGTCTGCCAGGTCTGACCAGGCTGTGAGTGCCCTGGCAGCCTTGGGGCCCCGTCCTCCTGACCAGGTCACGCCACACAAGTCCCACCCCCTGGGGTCCCTAAGGGAGAGACAGGGGCTGTGCAGAGTGGCTGGGAAGAGCAGGCTCAGCAGGGGTTCAAAGCCACACCCTGACACAGGGGCCGGGAAGCCATGCTGGCCCGTCTGCTCTCCTCCACTGGGAGAATCAATCCTCTGGGGGATTCTGAGGACACCAGGTGGCTTTGGGAATCTAGATCCTGGTCACCTGGTATTTGCTGGTCACAGGGACCTAGGGTGTCACATACTGGAACCTGGGGTTTGCAAGGGGACTTTAAAGTGTAGGATGCATGGGAGGTACTGGGAGGGGTGTCTTGTCACCTCCAGGGCACAGGGGAGGCTGACGCTAAGCAAACAAACAAACAAAACAAAAGCTAGAGCTGGGGACCATCATACATTGTTTTTCTTTCCTTTCCTTTTTTTTTTTAGACAGGGTCTCTCTGTAGCTTTGCGCCTGTCCTGGATCTCACTCTGTAGCCCAGGCTGGCCTCGAACTCACAGACCCGCCTGCCTCTGCCTCCCAAGTGCTGGGATTAAAGGCGTGTGCCGAAAAATTATTCTCACATTTTTTTTTCCCCAGAGCTGAGGACCGAACCCAGGGCCTTTCACTTGCTAGGCAAGCGCTCTACCACTGAGCTAAATCCCCAACCCCTCTTTTTAGTTGTTGAGACAGGGTTTCTCTGTGCAGCCCTGGCTGTCCTGGATCTCACTCTGTAGACTAGGCTGGCCTCGAACTCACAGAGACCCGCCTGCCGCTGCCTCCCGAGTGCTGGGACTGTAGGGATACATCACTACACCCAGCTATTAGTTAATTTTTAATTTTTATTTATGGCTGTGAGTGTGTGAGTGTACCCCCATAAGTGTAGGAAATAGAAGAGGGAGTCAGAGCCCCTGGAGCTGGAGTTACAGGTGACTGTGAACTGTCAGATATGTGTGTTGGAAACCAAGTTCAGGTCCTCTGCAAGAGCAGCAAGTGCTCTTAACCACTGAGCACTTAAATTTTAAAAAAATTGTCTTAGATTTTTTTCTGTCCTTTTTATTTATTTAATTATTATTATGCGGGCTGCTGGTGGTGTTAAGACAGGGTTTCTCTGTGTAGCCCTGGCTGTTCTGAAACTCACTCTGTAGACCAGGCTGGCCTCCAATTCAGAGAGACCCACCTGCCTCTGCCTCCCGAGTGCTGGGATTAAAGGCGTGCGCCACCACTGCTCGGCTTAGATTTACTTTTAAATTGTGTGTGAGCGCAGGTGATTGTGGGGGACACTGGCAGCGGATCCTCTGGGCCAGGTCATGTGTGGCTGGTCCTTAGAGCGTAAGAACTGTGAACCAAACGGCCCCACCCCCGAGTATGCATTTTCTTTCCAGTAACATTTTTTAAAAAATTTATCTGTGTGTTTCCTGAATGTGTATCTGTGCAACTCGAGTTTACGTGGTGTCCACAGAAGCAGGAGAGGGCATCAGAGTTACAGGTGGTTGTGGGCCACCATGTGGGTTCTGGTAGTGTGGTCACACGCAGGTTTCAGCCAAAAGAAAGTCTTTGTTAGCCAGCAGGTAACCACACTGGCGTCGCAGTCTGTGTCTAGACCCCAGTGTAGTCCTGAGCTGTTCTCAGGGTGAGTTCTTAAGCACAAACCACATCCTGGGTTGGCATACTTCAGTTAGCAAGATCAGTTGGCCAGAAGCAGAACTACAGAAGGCAGCATGGGAAAAGCAAGGCTCGTGCATTAGAGACTTCCCAGGACCACGGGCTCTGGAAGATACGTCTCTCCATTCTGGCAGGTGGTGCTGTCTACCTGCTGGATTTGATGGCCTGAATGGCGCTTCTATCATGACGTCGGCTGTGCAGCCAGTGCCCTTAACCAATGAGCCCTTTCTCCAACTCTTCAGTTAAAATTTTAAATCAGCATACAAAATGATAGATTTCAAGGCATGAGCTCTGGAGCTCAAGAGTTGGTTCAAATGTTAAGAGCACTGGTTGCTCCTGAAGAGGACCTGGGTTTGGCTTCTAGGCCCACAAGGTGACTCCCAACCAACCACCTGTAACTCTGGTCCTAGATCCACACTCTCTTATGGCCTCCAAAGGCACTGGGCACTCATGTGCTACACAGACATCATATATATCCTGAGTGCTGGGATTCAAAGCATGTGCCACCAACTCCCAGCATAACAAATAAATCTTTTTTAGACATTTATTATAGTAGAGGCTGCCTCGCCTCCACTATGATGAACAAATATGTGATGGAGAGAGAGGAAGACAGAAAAGCAGAGAGCTGTGTCTGTGGACAGGTTTGCAGCAGCCTGGGGCTCACACAGACAGACTCTGCCTCTGCATGTGCTGCCGGGCTCTGGGTAACTACAAAGGCCCAGAGGAGAAAAGATTCACTTTCTGAACTGGACCTCCTTGAAGGACCAGTGTGGTCAGGGCGACCACAGGAGGCCATGCTGGTGTCTGTGGTCCACACTGTTGCCCCAGGCCACAATGAAGACTGAGCTCCCTGCGGACATACACATACGTTGTTCTGTCACTGACTGAGACCTTGGTGATGTCCTCGGGCTTTGTAGCCTTGGGGGCATTCTGTTTTTTGTTTGTTTTATTTGTTTGTGTTTTTTACTTTTGGTTTTGCGAGACAGAGTTTCTCTCTGTAGCCCTGGATGTCCTGAACTCACTCTGTAGCCCAGGCTGGCCTTGAACTCACAGAGATCTGCCTGCCTCTGCCTCCTGAGTGCTGGGATCAAAGATGTGTGCAGCCACCGCTGGGCTCAAGGTGGCCTTCTGGAAATGAGTGGCATGTGTAGCCACCCAAGGCTATGTTGAAATGACAGTGGTCTTTGCAGCCACTGAGGACCATAAGTGGATCCTGACATGGTCAGGGGCTGCGTTGGGGTCTGTGGCCGGTATTACCACAGAAGGCCATTTGGATGTATGTGGTCTAGGCTTCGACTGAAGCTGTGCTGATGTCCATGGGCCCTCCTGAGCTGGCCCTGCCCCTCAACGGCATGGCGTGGGCACAGGGAAGGGCTGTCCCTGTGGGGTCTCCACGGTTGATGGCTTCTCTCGGGGTTGTGGGTGGGCACCAAGAGTTTGACTCTGCTCCAATGTGTATATGGACAACCCAAATGAACTTTTTTTCATTCTTTTGCTATCCCTTTCTTTCTTGTAGGTGGGGGAGGTCACAGATGAGGGGTGAGGACTGAGGTACGTGTTGTGAAATTCCCAAGTAATCAATTAAACAAGTAGACCCTTGACTATGAAAACAAAAAACTTGAGGTCAACTGACCCCTCCTCAGATGTGGGGGAGCCTCCAGAACGCCGTGCTCACTGGCATGCCCCGGACACAGAAGGGCACACGGCACAGGAGGGAGTGTCAGAGGGGACAGGGTTTCAGTGAGAGGAGACAGAAAGTTGTGGCAACGGATGGTTGAAACAGCTGCAGGCCCCTCCATTTTAACCTTCCAAGTGACCCAGTCATCTACAGCCCTTCGGAGGCACTGTCACCACTGCGACAGGTAACATACAGCCCCGGGGGTCGTCCTCGTCTACCTTACTTGCTTCAGCAGGTGGCCATTGTGGCTGGGGTCTTGGTGTCCCAAGGCAACATTCACCAACACGGTGATTGCAGTGACCTGGCTAGCCCTGGACACAGTCCCCGGCCTCCCAGGATTACAGTGAGCTGCCGAGCAAGCCTTGGACGCCAGCTGTGGCTCGGGAGGTTTAGAAGGTCAAGCACAGCAGAACATCTCTGGGGATCTAGGCCAGCTGCCTGAGTCCTGACCCGGCCACAGTGTCACATACTGGGACCAAGACTATGCAGGCACTGGTAGCTACAGGACGCTGTGTGGGTACTGAGTGTGTCGGGGGGTGGTGGTGACTCAGACGCTGTGTCCTCAGTAGGCAGAGGGGTGCTGGGGAAGGCTGGAAGTTGGTGCTCCCATGATCTTGTCTTCTCTGGAGACTTGCTGGGGACAGTGTCCATGTGCAGCTGTGAATGGGGCAGTGGCCAAGGAAATATCTAGGAACATGGGCCATGTACCTAGGGTGGCCACTGGGCCACCAGAAGGGCCACCTAAAACATCTGCACAGGACACACAGTGTGTGCCAAGGCCAGCATTCCAGCCATGCCCCGGCCACAGCGTGGGTATTATTCTAGAGCGTGGAGGGACAGTGAAGACACAGTGTTCAGTGACAGAATCCTACAGAAAAGGTCATACAGTGCAGGAGTCCACAGGAGGAAATGCCCAGGCAAATCCAGACTCCCAGGCCATCCACTGGGGACGGGGGGCTCTGTGGTGGCCCTGCCCCTTGCCCAGGGTGCACCTGTGTCTTCTGGCATGGGCCGTGGAACCTCATTGGCTGAACACATGCCGACCCCGGCTGAAGGTCTACAGAACCTGGGACCTCGGGAGGAGCAGCATGGCTCAGGATCGTTAAGAGTCTGAGCAGGAGAAAGCTGAGGAACATCCCCAGGCCTCACTCGACCTGGTGGCCGCTCTCCTGCCTTAGCCCGCAGCGCCCTCTATGGATGAGGAGTGGCATTGCACCAACGCCTAGGGGCGCCAGGGCAACCCACACCAGACAGACAGACATGGAGAGACTTCAGTGGTTGGTTCCAGCATGGCACAGTGCAAGCCTGTCATCCCACCGCTTGGGAGGACGGAAGCAGGAGGATTGTCATGAACTGGAAGTTAGGAATCTTGTTTCAGATCACCCGGGGGCCTACACAGGGAGACTTCTCTCAACAAAACTGCACTATGGCATTACAACCACAATACATACACAGAAAGATTCTCAGATGGTTATCAAAACTGCATACTTTTCACATAAAAAAGAGGGAGGCCAGCGGTGGCGGCACAGCCTGTAATCCCAGCACTCAGAGGCAGAGGCAGGCGGATCTCTGTGAGTTCGAGGCCAGCCTGGGCTACAGAGTGAGATCCAGGACAGCCAGGGCTGCAGAGAAACCCTGCCTGGAAAAACCAACAACCCGGCCCCAGCAAAAAAACCAAAAAGGGTGGAGCCCTGCCTGGAACCCCCAGTGACGGCTGGGGGTGCAGTGGGGCAGGAGAGAACAGACTGCAGAGTTGTCCTGACTCCACATGCTCAGCGGCACACACGCACACACGCACAGCACACACGCACACCACACACACACACACATATACACACACACACAGTGGCACATAGCACACACACATACAGCATACACGCACACCACACACACACATATACACACACACACAGTGGCACATAGCACACACACACACACAGCGGCACATGGCACACACACACACCCAGCGGCACATGGCACACACACACACCCAGCGGCACATGGCACACACACACAGCGGCACATAGCACACACACACACACACCCAGCGGCACATGGCACACACACACACACACCCAGCGGCACATAGCACACACACACACACACACACACACACACATAGCGGGCACATAGCACACACACACACACCCACCCAGCGGCACATAGCACACACCCAGTGGCACATAGCGCAAGCGCGCACGTGCACGCACGCACACACGCACACACACACACACACTCATACAACAGGGAAACCCCATCTCAAAGGACAATATACAATGCAGCTACACACTGTGAGCCTAGTTTTTGTGCAGCTTGGGTTCCCTAGGGTCCAACGGGCCATTACCAAAGCTTGTCACCCATCCCCCTGCAGGTAGGAGCAGACACAAGCAACATCCCGCTGCCAGAGTGTCAAGAGGACCACTTTATTCTTAGTTAGGCTTGTATTGAGGTGGGATGGATGAGGCGGTGTGGACCCCTCCCCGGCTGGTGTGGGCTGCTCCGATTGGGCACACTGCCAAGTCTTGCAGGTGGGAGATACATTCAGTCAAGCCTTGAGGGCTGGTCCCTGGGTCCTTCCAGGGCTGGAGCGCATGGCATGGCGGCTTCTGGAAGGACCCGGGAGACTCTCAGGCTTCAGGCTCAGGCTCAGGCATGGACATCCTGTTAACTGTACTTTAGCTCAGTGTCAGCCTCCCAGATCTGGGAGATCACCACAGTTCCCTGGGGTCTTCACAGTGTACAGGTCTCAAGGGAAGGTCCAAGAGGTCCAAGACTGGAGCTGGGGGCAGGCACACGCTGTGATGCCCACCATGCATGGGAGAGAGGGGTCGAGGGAGTTTGGTCTTGTGGCCATAAGTCTGGCTATGCAGCAGGCTGCCACTGAAGGAAGGAAGGGCCCTGGTGCCGTCCTCTAGGGAACCGAAGATCCCAGCAGTGTTGGAAACCATGTGAGAATTCCTTCCTGGATTCTGGGTTGGTCCAGACACTGTGCCCAAGAGGGCAGCAACTAGAAATTGGTTCAATTTTTTCTCTAAAATCTCCAGAAGGGCTGTGTATGGTGGTGTACACCTTTAATCCCAGCACGTGGGAGGCAGAGGCAGGTGGATCTCTGTGAGTTCAAAGCTAGCCTGGTCTACAGAACGAGTCCTAGGTCAGCCAGGGATAGAGTGAGACCCTGTCTCAGAAAACAAAACAAAAGTATGAATGGACTGGGTGTTGTGTCTTACATCTTTAATCTGAGTACTTAAGATGCAGAGCAGAAGGGTCTCTGGGACCCTCTGTCTGCCTCTCTGAGGGTAGGGATGACAAACCACCACACCTGGCTTCCCTATGGGTGCTGGGGTCACACTGTCCTCACACTTATGCAGCAACACTTTACTACCTGAGCTGTCCCTTTATAATGTTTGTTTTGCTTTTGCTTTTCAAGAGACAGGGTTTTTCTGTGCAGCCCTGGCTGTCCTGGATCTCGCTCTGTAGCCCAGGCTGGCCTCGAACTCGGAGATCCGTCTGCCTCTGCCTGCCAAATGCTGGAATTAAAAGTGTGCATCACTACTGCCCGGTTTTCTTTTACATTTTTTTTTAAAGACAGTCTTGTTAGGAGACCATGGGGGCCTGACTCAGTGGAGGCCCAGAGTGGCCTTGAACTTGCAACAATTCCCCTGCACCTGCCTCCAGAGCTCTAGGACCACAGGCATGATGCATGTGTACCCTGACCCTGCAGACACCTCAGACACTTGATACTGGGAGTCCTGCCCGGGGGTGCTGGAGAGGTACCTTCACAAGTGCTAGGCAGAGGGAGTGGAAAGTTCTGGCGATGCCTGATGACCAGAGTGTATCCAGAAGGCAGGCCTGGGCAGAGGAGGCCATGGCACGTTAGTACATCTTCAGAGGCACAACAGCTGCCATGTGGAAAGAGGGGGACGGAGTTGAGGCCACACATGGCAAGGCCGTGGCTGCAAGGCTGGACAGACGTGGAGAGGGTCAAGGGCGGTTGGCAATGGCTCCAGATCCTGCCTCATGCCAGAGGCTCTGGTACAAACACAGTGTGAACCCGGTAGCTGAGAGCACACCGTGTTACAGAATTCAAGTTCAGGCCCCTGCAGACAGGCAAGGGGACAGGTCAGTTGGAGGGCTCACAGTCACCACGCAGGGACGACGCTCCTGAGACACAGGCTGTACAAAGCTGATGTGGACTTCCCAGCTGGGCCCTCAGTGACACATCCGTGAGGTCATCTCCTTCTGTGGAGACCAGGCAGGTGTCAAAAGACAGAAGAAACATGTGGGGTACACACTGGGGAACAGGGGAACAGGGTGCAAGGCTTCACACAACTCAAAACACGCAAGACCCTGGACAGGGTGGTGCGGGGTCGGGGCAGCCCCTGTGGCAGACAGAGCTCGTGCCTCTGATTTGGGGCCACGTGGACACGGGCTGTAATTCAAGTCCACCTGCAACCTGGCAAGTGGCCACAGGCCACTACAACTTAATAGAAAGGTTGGCAGTGGGAAGGACCGCCTGTCACCCCAGCACTCGGAGGCGGAGGCAGGAGGATTGATGGATCAGTCTGGCCTAGGCTACATGATAGTCTGTCTCAAAACAATCAAGTACAAAAGATGGCTGGGGGACAGCGGTGTTTGTGGTCAAGGCTGACGACCTGGGACTGAGCCCCAGGTCCCACATGGTGGAGGGCGAGAATGGATGTCCATAGCCTGTCCTGTGACCTTCATGTGCATGTCACAGCAGCCACGTTCATACACAGAAATACACAGATAAACAAAATGTAACAATTACAAAAGCATGGGGCGGGAGAGATGGCTTAACAGTTAAGAGCACCAGCGGCTCTTTCAGAGGACCCAAGTTCGGTTCCCAGCACAAACACGGCGGCTCATAGCGATCTGTAACTTGAAGATCTGACACCGTCACATACACATATGTGCAGGCAAAACATTAATGCACTTAAAATTAAAAAATAAATAATAAAAAAGACATATAAAAAGCAAAATCGGACTGGTTGGGGATTTAGCTCAGTGGTAGAGCGCTTGCCTAGCAAGTGCAAGGCCCTGGGTTTGGTCCTCAGCTCCGAATAAACAAAAACAAACAAAAGAAAACCAAACAAACAAACAAAAGAAAAAAAGAAAAACAAAATCGCCAGGCAGCAGTGGCGCACACCTTTAATCCCAGCGCTCGAGAGGCAGAGCCAGGCAGATCTTTGTGAGTTCGAGGCCAGCCTGGGCTACAGAGTGAGATCCAGGACAGCCAGGGCTACACAGAGAAACCCTGCCTGGAAAAACCAAAAAGCAACCCAAAATAAAATCAGTCGATTAATAAAGAACCATGCCTTGGACTCTAATAGGTGGAAGCACAGGCTTGGGGAGCTGCTGCCTGAAAATTCCAGGGTGCTCTGGGAGGCGCAGGCAGGGGCCAATCCCCACGAAGGTCTGTTCTCTACCCCACTTTGAGCCACGAGGGGTGACCATGTGACACCCTCTGGGTGCACTAGAAAATCTGGGGCTTTCTGTTCTGGGGGCAGGAGACGAGGGGGACCTCTGCCATGGGCATCCAGTGCATGGGCTCTGCCAGTGTGCGCAGCAGAGGCCCTGTGGTCCCCACATGAGTATGGCCGTCAAGTGAAGCCGTGACACACTATCTCCTTGCCTGGCGTGTGACCCCAACACTAATGACACCCTCTGACTGGCTCCCCAGAACCAAGTGCAGCTGAGGCCAGGAGGTGGCCTGACCCCACCCAGGCGGGAGACGGGGGGTGCCCGCCCCAGGCTCACCAGGGGCTCCAGCTCCTTGGGGTCGATGAGGCCAAACTGGGTGACGAAGTAGTAGAAATGCTTGTAGCAGGTGTTCACATGCGCCTCGGAGCCCATCTGCGCTATGCGGTCGAAGTGGTGGATGTACACGTGCACAAACACCCGGAACAGCCGCGACAGGATCTTGCGCACCGCCTGCAGGAAGTTCTTGGGGAATGGTGTGCCTGGAGGTGGCAGAGGACCAGGAAGGAGACCACTCAGGACGGCTGGCCCGGGACCCCACCTCGACCTCAATCCAGGCAGCCTAGCCTGAGGCGAGCTCCACCTTGAGCCACAGAGGTGAGGATGGATGAGGCTCAGAGACGTCAAGGTGTGTGCTTGCGGTCGTCACACAGCCAACGTCCCCATCCCAGGGACCAGTTTCCTGCCAAGTGTCTATGCCTAGGGAGCCTTTCCTGTGACAGGGCCCAGGTCAGTCTGGCCGCCTCACTCCACGGGCTCCATACTGTCCTGAGAACTGCACAGCATATGAATAAGTGAGTGTAGTGAGTGTCCCAGGACGCAGGGCCAGTCAAGCCGCCAGTGTCCCAGGGCCAGCGCCTAAGTTTCTAGAAGTGAAAACCTGAGCAGAGGGCAGCACTTGCCCCCAGCCCGGGCTCACTAAACAAGGCTCCACAGAGGACTATGTCCTGGCCCACAGTTTGGAGCAGGTCCCCACAAGTGGCAGAAAGGAGTCCTTAGGTGCAGCTTAAGCGGAGGACCTTAGGCTGGGGTCGCCTTGGGCCATCTGGCCTCGTGTCCTCAGAGAGAGGAGGGAGGACTGAGAGAGGCTGCCAGCTCTGAGGAGGAGGGGGACCTGGAGCCGCAGGATGTCAGGCCTCTCCACGCCCGGACACCTCAGGGATGCACCCTGACACACCTGGACTACTGCCATCCCAGCAGCTGCGTGAGGACACAAAGTGCCATGTGCACCTTTCCTTTACTGTTTATCATTTCCCTGCCACTGTTGTTTTCCTGGGAGCCTGGGCTGCCTCTAACTGGATACACAGGGTTACTCCCGGTCCTCCTGCCTCTAACTGGATACACAGGTCAGCACTTCACTTGTGGCCAGCATGTGGTTAGAGCCACAGTCACAGCACTGGGATACACTCAGCAAGTGAGAAACCTGGTGCCTCTGGGGCCACCACGCCCAGCACCCCCTTTTCAAGACAGGGTTTCTCTGTGCAGCCCTGGCTGTCCTGGATCTCGCTCTGTAGCCCAGGCTGGCCTGGAACTCACAGAGATCCGCCTGCCTCTGCCTCCCAAGTGCTGGGATTAAAGGTGTGCGCCACCACACCTGGCTCTGTGGGGGACTCTCCTGTCGGCACCCTACCCTGGGCCACTCCTTCCGGTGGCAGCCCACACGAGGAGGAAGCCTTTGCCCTCCGCCTGCTTGCCCGCACTCTCGCTGGCAGGCTCGTCTACCCTGCGGCTGAGCTTCCTTCACTGGTGTTAGAGCCCACTTCCCCAGGATCCCAGTGCAGACTGAGGCCAGCTGAACAGCTACTAGATTCTTGGCTTTTCGGCCAGGAGACAGTCACTGGTGGGCTAGCCAGACACAGCCTGTGAGCCATCTCAATAAACTCCCTTTCTAAATCGACAGAGACTCTCCATCAGTCCCGTCCTCCAGAGAACCTGCTGCCATGTTGCCAGCCCAGACCCAGTCTACACTACACACTTTAAAGTGTGAATGAAAACCAGGTGTGGTGGCACACGCCTTTAACTTCAGCACTCTGGATGAATGGAGGGCAGGCTGATCTCTGGGAGTTTGGAGCCAATCAGGGAGACCATACCTTAAAAAATAAATAAATAAGAAAGTAAAACCCCAAACGATTGATAAAACGTGAACAAAAAGCCAGGTGTGGTCAGGTGGTGGTGGCGCACACCTTTAATCCCAGCACTCGGGTGGCAGAGGCAGGCGGATCTCTGTGAGTTCGAGGCCAGCCTGGGCTACAGAGCAAGTTCCAGGACAGCCAGGGCTGCACAGAGAAACCCTGTCTCAAAACCCCCAAAATAACTAAATCACCATGCTAGCGCAGAGAGGCCCCGTGGTTAAGGCATACCAGAGGACCAGGCCCAGTTCTCCACACCATAATGGCCAGTCAGAACCACCTGTAACTCCAATTCCAGGAGATCAAATGCCTTTGCTAACCCCCACAGGCTCTTGCCTATTAAGTGGGGCCCGTCTGCATGCACACAAAACAGTAAGTGTTCATTCACACACAGAGACCACGAAGCCAGCTAAGCCTGCCTAGCCCTTTGTGCTCAGTATTGTGGACACAGCAGACACGGGGCCCTGGCGTGGCGGGCCCTCCCGGGTGTGAGCTGACACGGTGGCAGGGTCGGGACTCACCGACGTTGGTGGGGAAGATGTCCTCGTTGTTAATCTGCACCTCGATCCAGTCCATGAGCAGGTCCATGTAGCGGGGCGCCGAGAGCGCCGTGGGCTTGCGGAAGTGCTGCTCGTCCTGCCAGCGGTACTCGTACCTGGGGCCCCCCGACATGACCGGGCACGACTGCTCAGTGCAGCCGTCGCTGATGGTGCCGTAGATGAGGTTGACTCGGTTGAAGAAGTCCACCACGTGCACGGCCACCCAGTCGTTGAGGTCCTCGCCCGGTGGCAGCTGCACGGCCAGCCGCAGGTCCAGCCCCGCGTTCAGGGACGCCTGCGCGCGCTTGTGGAGCTCAAAGCGCTGCGTGCCGGGCTCGAACTTGCGCTTGGGCCGGAAAGTTTTGTCCTTGTTGAACACTTGCTTCAGGAATGGATTGGACATCTTGGTGGCACCTGGGTCTCAGAACGCGCAGCAGAGACCACAGCGGATGGTGCGGTCACCCACAGGCCTGGAACAGGAGAGGACACCATTAGGGCCATGACTGGAGAGGCCTGCCGTCCCAGCACTCAGGAGGTTGGCCGGAGCATCACAACTTTACACCAGTCTGGGCCACACAGAATAACTGTTCTCAATAAAAATGGCCAGGAGTAGCACGCACTTATAATCCAAGTACCCAGGAGGCTGAGGCAGGAGGATTGCCCCAAGTTCCAGACCAGCCTGGGCTGCAGGGACTTGGGGCCTGTGTAAGAAAAGAGACTTTTCTGAAATGTCTGCTCTAGAAACACAGGTAGGGCCTGCAGACTTTCAGCAGGAAACAGCTTCATCAAAAGGGGCAGGTTCCTTGGGGACGGATGTTCACGTGACACAAAATGATGACTTCAGAGGCACATGTGCTCTTCCCTGGCTTGGGACCTTGTGGAGGTGACAGAGACAGGTGGTGTGGCCTCCAGGTGGAGACATGGGGTCCCCAGGACCTTGGGGTGTGACTTGTGAGTGTTTTGTATAGATGTGAGGAATGGCTGGGCAGCCAATGACCAAGTCTTTTCTTCCTCATGTGGGGACGGAGCCGAGGACTTCCCACAAGTCTGGAGGCCTCGTTCTCAGCCTGCGCCAAGGACGCCCACTGCGCCCCACTGTCTGAGATAGGTGAGGCTGTTCAGGAATGATAACATGAGTTGGACTTTGGGGTGCTTGGGAACTGGAGAAACACCCACAGACAAAAGGGGAAGTTGTGGGGTGGGGGAGGGGCATGTGGTGTGGGCTGGCCCCACCCAAGACAGGCAGCCCCACCTCATTCACAGCTCAATAACGTGTGTGGTTTTTGTGGAGACATGGTCTCATGTAGCCCAGGCTAGCCTCCAACTCACTATGTAGCCGAGGCTGACCTTGAGTCACTGGTCCTTCTGCCTCCACTTCCTGAGAGCTGGGTGCCAGGTGCCAGACTGCGCAATTCAACACTCAACATTAATCAGTCCTCATACTTCTTCTTTTTATGTGGCCTGTAGCCAGCGTGTGGACCGCAGGGCCCTCCTCAAGGAGAGCGCACAGAACTGAAGTCACACCCACATGCAGAGCTATAACACTCACGGCTACTACATGGCACAACCTTCAGGAGCCCGAACAGCTCGGGGCCCACAGATGGCCGACAGACCCAGAGCTGGTTAATGCACGCACTCGAGTACTACGGAACCACACGCAGGAAGAAGATGCTGACACACACCAGTGTGGTTGTGGGACCCCATGACAGGAAATGTCCTCCTTAGGCCAATCTACAGCCAGGAGTGGATTTGTGAGGACCAGGAAAGGGCCATCATAGTTCATGGTAGTTAACCCTGCTTTCTATGCCTTAAACCTGTGAATTAGTCACAGGCACATGAATGAGGACGTCAACAAAACTGCTCCCACCCACTCAGTGCTCTGGACACCAGAAAGGAAGAAGCCAAGATTAGCTCCCTGGGGCTCAGCTGTGTCAACTCCACCATTCAGAACAGGACTTTATAGGCAACATGGCTCTGGAAAAATCTAGAAAATAAGAGGTTATAAACTGAGTGTGGTGGTTCATGGCCATGATCCCGGCACAAAGGAGGTGGAGGCGGGATTATCATGGATTCAAGGGCATCCTCAGCTACAAACCTAGTTCCAGGCCAGCCTGGGCTACATAGTGAGCTTGAGGCTAGCCTGGTCTACATGGTGAGACCACTCAAAATAAATAAATAAAAACGAAGTAGAGGTTGACAATTTATCCCATGGTGAGCCCATGTGGGAGTCACCAGGGACACCAGTCAAGCTGTGGTACCCTGGAGGCAGGAGTCTGTGGATGCTAGATAGGTCCCAACTTCCCCCAAGCATCTGTTGCCCATGTCCCCACCCCCACCTCTGTGTGGGAACTTGCTGGTTCACACCTGACTAGGCACTGTGCACCTCTCGGCCTTCTGAGGAAATGCCACCTCCACTGCAGACAGTTCCCCTGAGACTCTCATGCACAGTGGCCACTGGCCGGTGCTTCTCGTGTGGCACCGTGGCCAAGGCGCAGGCAGTGTCCTTGGCACCTCACCCACTGTACCTTGGGTGCTGCTACCCGGCTGGGGACAGCCACTCATCTGCCCCTCAGGGTCCCCTGGAGGCGGCAATCCCCACCCCGGCCCTGGGGGGGGGGGGGAAGCTGCCTTGTTCAGCTCCACAAGGCCTGTGGGAGGAGCCGTGGGGGACAGTGACTGTGGAGTGAGGGGCTGAGGGGCCAGAAGCCCTGAGCATGCACACACTTCAGGAATCTACTGGCCTCCAGGGCAGGGTTTCTCCACACTCCTAACTCAGGCTCCCTCTCTTAGGCAGACCAGCTTGGGGCCTCCCCAGGAGGCCTGCAATTAAGAGAAGCTAGCTGCCAGTTCTTTGTTTTCTGAAAACAAAGCATAGCCCAGGCTGGCCTTTAGTCATCCTGCCTCCACCAGCCTGTCCTGACAGTTTAGGCCCATTCCCACTGCATTCAGGAAGGCAGGGGTGCCCACATCCCTCCACGGAGACTGTTACCTGCCCAGCATCCCCTCAGACTGCCTGTCCACATCTGGACAGTCTGTCATCTAATTCATCATACATGCTCACTGGACAAGCCTCAGTTTACCAGAGATGGTAGGTACGGTGGCTGTACCTGGGACAGGGCTGGCTCCCCTGAGCAGGGCCCCTGGGTCATGCCTTGCCTCTGGTTGTGCTGAGGGGCCAGCTACCACCTGCTGGTGTCTGTCTGTCTGCCTGTCTCAGGGTTTTCCTTGGGACAGTTCTGGGGCTTTCCTCTAATGCTGTCACCAAGCTGGTGACTCTGCCTGCCTGTGTGTGACACAGCTCTGGGTTTGGCCTGCGGGGACTCTGGGAAGGGACAACCCTCTCAGGAAGGTCTCTGCACCTCAAAGGGGACGATCCTTCTGGAGGCCAACAAGGCTCTGAAAGCATGTCTCACTTGTCTGGTTCTTAGATTTTATTCTGAAACATGGCCATTAAGTTGCCTGGGCTGGCTTTGAACTCAGGGAGTAGCTCAGGGTGACCCTGGAATCTCCACCCTCCCTCCCTCTTCAGCCTCCCGCTGGCTGGGCGGATCCCACCATGCCAGCCTGCTGTGGTCCTTTTCTACATTTTCTGTGTGTCTACTGCACTCCCACAAGATTGTTCTAGAAACTGAAGTGGCGGAGGCCTCCCGTAGTTCCCGTCACAAGTCTGTGTCCTCTTAAGAAGCGGGTTTTAGGGGAGAAGCAAATGTTTTCTAGAAAATCTGGGGATGGATGGAGTCCTCTCTGTCAGAAACAAACTTTCTCTGGCACAGAGACCTAGGCTGGCCATCCCCTCCTCCCACCCAGTTCCAGTCACCGTCTGGGCGCCTCCTCTCTGGTCCTCTCAGTGGACTTCCAACAGCTGCTCAGAACTGGACACCAGCACCTCAGGGTCCTCTTCTCCAGGTCGTCCCACTGATGAACAAGACATGACCGACCGTCAGAACCTTCTAGAAGGACGCGAGGTAGATAAGGCTGCTCTCCTACCCCAGCACCCACAGGCTCCTCTTCCTCCCTTTCTGAGAACAAGAAAACAGCACCAGGCAACAAGGCTCTGACCCCTCCCAGGGCAGGGCGCAGGGCCCAGGGTCACCCACTTCCTTCCGGAGGTTTCCACATCCTGCCATCGCCTTGGGGACAGGGCCTGAGCTGGTTCCATGTGCTTGCTCAGTGTGCAGCGCTGGCCTCTGGCAGGGTCTCAAGGCCACCTCCACCCAGAGAGGGTCATTTCAGGGCTAGGCATGAGTCTCGGGGTTCGTATCCAGAACCCCAACAAGGACAAAACAAGCTGGAAGTGAGGCCTCTGCCGTCCACCTTGTGTGAGGGGCCACAGAGCCAGCCTGCTGGCGGCACAGCACACGCCCCAACTGTCCGGCGACCCCTCCAGTCTCCAAACACCTTTTCTCTCTCTCTTTTTTTAAAGACAAGGTCTCATGTAGCCCAGGCTGGACTTGAACTCACTGTGTGAACAAAGGTGACGTGAAACTCCTGACCCTCCCACCTCCACTTCTGAGTGCTGGGTAATGGGGGGCTGGGTGGAGACATGGAGGGAGGCCAGGGCTGCTCGCCACCAGGTCAGCCCACATTTCCCTTTCTTTCAGAGTCTTGCTCTATAGCACAAGTTGCTTTGAAGCCCCTGTCTCAACGCCCTGATTCAGAACTCTTAATTTTTAGTTTTTGGGTGCTGCACCTGACACATGCTGGGCCCTAGAGGGAGACCTCTATCAAAACGACCATTTCCAGCCGGGCGGTGGTGCGCACGCCTTTAATCCAGCACTCGGGAGGCAGAGGCAGGCAGATCTCTGTGAGTTCGAGGCCAGCCTGGGCTACCAAGGAAAGGCACAAAGCTACACAGAGAAACCCTGTAACAAAAACCAAAAAAAAAAAAAAAAAAAAAAAGGACCATTTCCAGCAAGTCAGCAGGCATTGGACTATTTTGCAGATTTTTGCAGATGGAGAAACTAGGGTCAACTCTCTTTTGTTTTGAGATGAGGTCTCAAAGTGTAGCCCAGGCTAGGCCAGAACTTACTTCACTATCTTTCCTAGTGTTTATTTAGGATTGTTTATAATTGTGCACACTCCTGCTTTCTGATCTAAACACAAAAAGAAAAATGTATCTTCAAATATTCAAAAGGTAAACCAGGGCTGGGGACTCTGCTCAGGGGTGGAGCCCCGCCTAGAATCCCCAGTGAGGGGGCTGGGGGCGTGGTCAGGGCGGAGCCCAGCCCAGAACCCCCAGTGAGGGCTGGGGGCGTGGTCAGGGTGGAGCCCCGCCCAGAATCCCCAGTGAGGGCTGGGGGCGTGGTCAGGGTGGAGCCCCGCCCAGAACCCCCAGTGAGGGGCAGCTGTGGTCAGGGGTAAGGGCTTGGCTGGCAGGCGTTCTTGGGTTCCATACCCCAGTTCCACTGGGGAGTAAAGGAAAAGGAGGGGAACCAGCCGAAGGATGACCCTCAGCAAAGGGAAGCAGAGCCTGGCGGGACTAGGCTGCGTAGAATCCTCCTGTTCTGACAGGTTCTTCCCTTTCTGGTTAAGAAACTTGAAGTCAGGCATTCTGGGAAAGCCAGATCTATTCCCAACTGCTGGGGGTTTTGGGAACTCCCTTGCTGAAACCCCACTTTCCGAGTGGAGGGGATTTCCACAGCATGGGACGCTGTCTGGAGAGAGACCCACAGGGACTTTCGGAGTGTGGGGGACAAGCAGGAAGTCCACATGTGAGCTGGGCCATCCCACCAGTTGGGGGGGCTGGGGCACTTTTTTGGCCACTCAGAGAGAATACGGTATCTTGAAATAGGACCTCAACAGTCATATGGTCTGCCCAGATGTGCACAGCAGTGAACAGTTCAGCCTCTTCCCACATTACATAGATAGAGCGAGGAGCATAAGACACGTTGCTGTAGATGAACCGAACTCGCAGCCTGTTGAACCACTCTCCAATCACAGTGACTCCATTGCTGCTTCTAGTGCGCAGCTTTTGTTCCCAGCTACTCAGGAGGCTGAGGCAGGAGGATTGCTTGACTCAGAGCTCTGGGCCAAGCCAGACCACACAGCAATAGCTCTCTTTAAAAATCATGATTACATGCCATGCCGGGCGGTGGTGGCGCACGCCTTTCATCCCAGCACTGGGAAGCAGAGGCAGGCAGATCTATGAGTTCAAGGCCAGCCTGGGCTACAGAGAGAGAACAGCCAGGGCTGCACACGGAGATCCTGTCACAACCCATCCCCAAAAGAAGCTATTCATCACACATTTGCTGATAGAATAAATGTCATGGAAACCTCTAGAACTCCATGAGAGCCAAATAGGTAGTTCCAAATTTTCTGGTTGTCTTATAAAAGAGAGAGAAAAAGCGAGAGGGATGGAATGTACAATAACATCCAGATGTTCTGATTTACAGTGTGAATCTGCCCAAATAAACCCACTAAAACGAGATATCCACACGTGCGGTTCTAACTCTTGGGAGTCTGATGCAGGAGAACTGCTGAGTTTGACTCTGGCAACCGAGGGAATGACAAGCCAGCTGGAGTGTGTGCACAGCAAGTTCTATTTCAACACAAATAAAATTAAAAGATACAAAAGCTGAACTGATGGCGTCCCAATCAAGAGCACTTACTGTTCTTGCAGAGGGCTGGGGTTGGTCCCCTGCACTCACATGGCAGCCCACAAGTGCTGCGACTCAAGTTCCAGGGCACCCGACGCCCCCTTCTGACTTCCTGGGGCTCTTCACACACACACACACACACACACACACACACACACACACACACACACACACACCACATCTCCTATGTCGAAAGGCATGTCATCCACAGAACCCAAAGAACATCACAACAGCCAGATGGCGCCCTACAGTGTCATCCTGGTTTCAGTCTGACATGAGCTCTGACTGATGGCATCTGCCTATTGCACATGTCACTGGTCCCGGACAGATGAAATTCAAGTCATGTTTGTATCACTTCCACACCATCCTAACATTGAAAAATTAATTCTACCTTGGGGCTGGGCTCATCTTTTTTTCCATCCAAGACTGGGGATGAAGCCAGGCCCTTGGATATTCTAAATTAATGTTCCGCTGCTGAGCCTAGTCCTGAAGCCCCTCACCGGGGATTCTAGGCGGGGCTCCACCCTGACCACGCCCCCATCCCCTCACTGGGGATTCTAGGCGGGGCTCCACCCTGACCACGCCCCCAGCCCCTCACTGGGGATTCTAGGCGGGGCTCCACCCTGACCACGCCCCCAGCCCCCCACTGGGGATTCTGGGCGGGGCTCCACCCTGACCACGCCCCCAGCCCTCACTGGGGATTCTGGGCGGGGCTCCACCCTGACCACGCCCCCAGCCCTCACTGGGGATTCTGGGCGGGGCTCCACCCTGACCACGCCCCCAGCCCTCACTGGGGATTCTAGGCGGGGCTCCACCCTGACCACGCCCCCAGCCCTCACTGGGGATTCTGGGCGGGGCTCCATCCTGACCACGCCCCCAGCCCCTCACTGGGGATTCTGGGCGGGGCTCCACCCTGACCACGCCCCCAGCCCTCACTGGGGGAACTAGGTCTAACTGCGCTCGTTTTTTTGAGATGGTTTCTTTGTGTAACCCTGGCTGTTGTAGCCCAGGCTGGTCCCCAACTCAGAGATCCGCCTGCCTCTGCCTCCCTAGTGCTGGGATTAAACCCCGTGCACCCCCCCACCCTGCTCCTTTTTGCTCTTTTTGTCATGGGAAGTCCTCAGAGCTGTGTCTCTCAGCCTTTCTGCTCCTGCCCTTGTCAAGAGTTAAGTCTGTGGTCTCTTTTACCCCCTACTGTCTCCAACTATCATCTCTCTGAGCTCTCTCACTTCCAAAACTACTCATGGTGCCTTGAGAGGGGAGTCCTTACTGTCCCTGGTTTGCATGGGGGAGGGGAGGCTCCCGCCTTCAGGATGCCTGGGAACAGGGCTACTAGGAGCCTCTAAGATTTTATGATCTCCAGGGCAGACTGGAGAAGGTGTGGAAGGAACCCGAGCCTGGGCAAGCCACTGTTCCGGTGCCCCATCCTAAATCAGAAACCAAAAACATGCCAGGATCCAGGTGGGCTCTGGAATATGTAAAATGGGCCTTTGCCACGCCTCACACGACACCAACCCCTGGCTCTGAATGCAGGCCTAGGCAAGGAAGGAGGCAGCAGGAGGGGAGAAGGGATTGGAAAGGAAAGGGTATGGCGCACGCCTTTGGTCCCGGAGGCAGGCTGGTCGCCGTGAGCTCCAGGGCAGCCTGGCTGAATCGTGAGACCCTGCCTCAAAAAGATTAAAAAAAGAGGGACCCGCCACCGAAGGTAACTTCCCGTGATCTGTTTCTGAATCTCCCCTGTCCGTCCCTTCCTTTTTGGCGGGGGAGTGGAAAGGGGATGGGAGCGGGACGGAATCAGGGCTTTGCAGACACACGGCAAACGCTCCATCCCCGGGCAAGACAGCCGCGACCCTCCGTGAATTTGCAGTCAGAAACGTGACCGTCTCAAAGAGACGGGTGAGGCGGGAGGTGAGGAGCAGGGCCGGCTCCAGCACCGAGGGAGGGGTGCCGCCGAGGGGGGGGTGCCGCCGAGGGGGGGTGCCGCCGAGGGAGGGGTGCCGCCGAGGGAGGGGTGCCGCCGAGGGGGGGTGCCGCCGCCCGTCCGCCCGCCCGCCGCCCGCCCGCGCGCTCCGAGCACCCACCTGGCCGCCTCGGGACCGCCGCGGCCTGGAGCCGCCTCCCGCCTCGCCGAGCCTCGCGCCGCGCCCGCGGAGGGCCACGCCCGCGGAGGGCCACGCCGCACGCCGGCCGCGCCCGCGGTCCGGATTCACTTCCCTTAAAGGGACGGGGCCCGGATGGAGGCGTGGCTCCCGAGGTCCCGTATGGAAGGCGGGCACTCAGGTCCCCGAGGCCAGGACAGGCGCTGCTCATTGGCTGGAGCCCGGCGGTTGAGGGGCGGGGTCGAGCCCGTCGGCTCCGGCTCAGGAACTGGCGCGTGCGTTCGGTGCTTTCGGTGAGGCGGAGCCAATACGGGCGTGGAACTGGAGGCCGACTGGCATCACCAATTGCCAATTGTAACAGGGGCGGGGACAGAACTAGGGCGGAGCCACAGGCCCAGGGGCGGAGCCAGCCCTGGGACCTGAGTCTAATTGGAACGGGGCAGGCAGGAGGCGGAGCCATCCGTAGGGCGGGGCCGGGTCTGTGGGCGGGACCTGGCCTGGAACCGATGTCTAATAGGGACGGCCCAGGCTGGAGGCGGAGCCATCCGTAGGGCGGGGCCGGGTCTGTGGGCGGGGCCAGGCCTGGGACCGCTGCCTAATAGGGTCGGGGCCGGTCGGGGGCGGAGCCATCCGTCGGACACACCCAGGATCGTGGGCGGAGCCATGTCTGGGGTGGGGCGGGGATGGCGCGGCCCGGGTCCAGAGCGCGCGCCGTTGGTTGGTGCGGCGTGACGGGGCGTGGCGCGGGCGGCGCCGTTGGTTGGTGCGCGGCTGGAGGGCGCGGCGCTGGCGGCGCCGATGGATGGGCACTGCGGGCCGGGCCAGGCCATGGCGTTGCTGCTGTGCCTGGGCATGACAGCGGCGCTGGCCCGGGGCTGCCTGCACTGTGACCCCAAATTCTCGGAGAAGTTCTCCTTCTACCGCCACCACGTGAACCTTAAGTCCTGGTGGGTGGGTGACATCCCCGTGTCGGGAGTGCTGCTCACCGAGTGGAGCCAGAACACGATGAAGGAGCTACACCTGGCCATCCCCGCCGAGATCAGTGAGCGGCGGAGCCCATCCCAGGGTCGGAGACGAGCAGCAGGGACCCCGGGCTGTGCAGCTCATCTGCTTCCTCTCCCTCCCGCCCTCAGCCCGGGAGAAGCTGGAGCAAGTGGCAGGAGCCGTGTACCAGAGGATGGACCAGCTGTACCAGGGGAAGATGTACTTCCCAGGTAAAGAAGGGAAACTGAGGCGGGCCCGGTGGGGGCCACCAGGCACCTGAGCTTGACCGCTCCGCTGTGACTCCCACATCAGGGTATTTCCCCAATGAGCTGCGGGCCATCTTCCGGGAGCAAGTGCGCCTCATCCAGAACGCCATCATAGAGAGTGAGCAGTGGGCTCCAGGGGGCGCCGTGCGCATAACTGCAGCCACTAAGGGGCTGGGGGCGCTGGATTCCGGGTGGGGAGTGGCTCTGCAGGAGGCCCTTTTGCATGAGTGGTGGCCAGCACACCCCACACCCCCACGTCTGTCATACTAGTCTCCTGGGAACACCAGGAGCATTGTAACCACCCTTCCCCTAGGTTAGCTCTATCTTGCACTGGGGGCCTCCCAGAGCACCCCTTCTCACGTTCATGAAACACATGTGGCACATGCCTGTAATCGTAGCACTCCGGAATGAGGGAATGAGGCAAGAGGATTGATTGATTGCCACAAGTTCCAAGTCAGCTTGGCCTACCTTCTCCATGCCGGGCTAGCCTGGGCTACAGAAACAGAAGTGGGGCTGAGGGACAGGTCTTGAGCTCTGGGCCTTGTCAGAAGACACTGTCCTGTTGTGTCCCCCTCTTCCCCCAGGCCGCATCGACTGTCAGCGTCACTGTGGTAAGTGAACCATGGTCCAGGCTGAGGGCCACAGTGGCAGGGGCCCAGGCTGGGGGGCCCAGGGAAGTCTGTGGCTGCCTCTCGTGTATTGCAGGCATCTTCCAGTATGAGACCATCTCCTGCAGCAACTGCACAGACTCGCACGTCATCTGCTTTGGCTATTACTGCAAGTATGGCTCAGCCACCTATCCCACTGCCCCTGGGGTCCTGGGATCATCACCCGGGCAGCAAGGGGATCTGGACCTCGGCAATACCCCACCAGCAAGCAAGCCCTGTGTTCCCCCAGGTCATCGGCACAGTGGCAGTCAGCTGTACAGGGTCTTCTGAGTTACATGTGAGCCGGGGTTTATTGGGCACCAAGATTCAGAGAGGGGGACACAAAGGGAGGCCACTTGGTCCCCTGACTCCAAACAAATTGTCATTGTAGACATGCCTGGCACCAGTAAGTTCCTGCTCGAATCCATTTCCAGTTTTATCCAAGATAGTATGTGTGTGTGCGCGTGCGCACACACCTTACGGTGAGGTTTCGAAGCTTACAGAGGCCCAGGAGGACCTTGCCCCCTGCCCCGTCAAGGGTTTCCAAGCTCAGCTGGAGGAAGGGGGCAGACCATTCTGACTGAAGGGCTTCATGAAGCCTAAGGCTACCCTGAGTTGGTGGCAGACCTGGAGGGTCTAATTGGTGCCCCATTCTATTTCAGTCAGGATGTAGGCAGGAGGTAAGATGGG
Source organism: Onychomys torridus (assembly GCF_903995425.1). NCBI lineage: Eukaryota > Metazoa > Chordata > Mammalia > Rodentia > Cricetidae > Onychomys > Onychomys torridus. Next base: position 1,805,207 of record NC_050463.1, read on the forward strand.
CCTTCCAAGGGGGGGCGGTGAGGAGTTGAGGGATGGGGGTGAGGTCTTCGGGAGGGCATGCCGGGCAGGGCTGTGTGCCTGTGGGCACACAGGATGTCTGTAATCACATCCCCTGGTGTGGCCACCGCATGAACCGCGCTCTCCTCCTCCTTGCCTTGGATGTGCAGAACCATCCCTGCCTTGTGAGTGACCTGGGGAATAATGCTATCGGGTGGCCTGGGGGGAGCACAGAACTCCAGAGTCAAGTGACCTCTTTACTACAGACCCTGCCATACCCTATTAAGGCCCGTCATTGTAGGTGCTGGGGAGGGTGGATGACCGTCCCCAGCACTCTTTAGGATTTAAGAACAGGCAGGGACTGGGATACATATAATCCTAGCCTTCAAGGAGGCCTCTGAGGCAGGAGGATCTCAGAGGGTCAGCCTGGGCTACAGTCATGGAAGGCAGCCTGGGAAGGGAGGCAGGCGCACATGAGCAGACAATGGGCTCAAGGCACCTCTTCCTCTCCCCCCAAAGCCTTTCACCGACCATAAAGTGTCTGGAACCACCGCATCTGGCTAACCTGACCTTGGAAAATGCCTCTGAGTGTCTGACCCAGCACTGACCGTGGCTGCCCGCCCCCAGCCTGGGCGGGGGCCGAGGACTCAACTGCACTGTCTTAGCCTGTTCCTCTGGAAGAGGCTAGCCGCTGCCTGCCTGGGGTCACCCCTACGGAGCCCAGGCTGGGCCGGGGCAGGGGAGGGCAGGGAGATGGGCTTGGGTATAGATGGCAGGGCCCCCAGGCAGGGCCCCCAGAGATAATTTGATTAAAGTGCTCTCACATTTCCCAGGAAGATCAATTCTTTTGTGCCAGGAGATCCTGCTGGGTATTTGGCGTAGCTGGAGGCATGGGCTTTTCCTGAACATATGTGGGTGTGGAGGAGTCCCGATCTCCTACCCATGGAGGGAGGGACCAAACAGCTGGGCTATCACTTTATCCCAGTACTCCTGAGTGCCTATGAGTAGGATGGTTCTTGTTGTATTCCCACATGGCCTGGGGCATGCCAGGTAGCAGACGCCCTTGAACTCTTTCCGCCTCATTTCCTTAGTGCTGGGGTGACAGGTGTGCCACCTGGCTTTGGTGTTAACAAGGGAGCCCAGTCCCGCCCCTGCCCACCTTTGAGATAAAGGTCTCAGTCTATAGCCCAGACTGACCTTGACCTCTTACCTCTGCCTCAGGGTGGATGCCGCAGTGGGGAGAAAGCTGGGCTAGGTTAGTGTTTGGGGTTTCCTGGTCAAAAGAGACACACATACACCCCCCCACACACACCACATAGAGCACTTGGCAGCCAGTGACCAGAGCCGGGCTGGCTGTCTGGGTTGGGAGGTGATTGATGCAGGAGACCCAGGGACTTCGGCCTCCACCTGGTTCCCTTGCTGCCTTGAACGTTCCCTGGCCCCACTGTGCATGCCTCCATGGAGGAGGTCCCTACAGTTATTGCTCATGAGCGCAGCTGCAGGTTGGGAAGGGTGGCTGCGTTTTTACAAGGAATGCCGGGTGGCCACCGCATCTAAAGTCTCTTTCCTCCAAAGGGACTGGGATGTAGAAAGGGGCCAGCTGCGGGTTGGCAGGAGCTCTGCTGCAGTCTGCTGCCAGTCACAAACCACAAGCGAGGATCACTCTGTGCACCGACTGCTAACAGGATTACTTCTCTGGGTCCTGCCTAGGGCAGAGCAGTGGGACAGGGTACTGTGTTGCACTTCAGAGGCATGGCCTCGGGGGCACTGGCTGGGGCCTGGGGCACAGCAGCATTTTGGAAGTTGCAGTTGACAGGGCTCAGCGTCTGCTGGCTGACAAGTGACTCCTTCCCTTGTCCCCACGCGGTGGCAGTGAGCAGCCGACATGGAGCAAGTGCCTTTTCCAACCCAAGATCCTGTTTCCCCTGACAGCCTCAGGAGCAGTTGGTAAGAAAGGGGTCCTAGGCCTGGCATCCCTTGCCATGCAGGAAATCATCGCCAGTGTGGACCACATCAAGTTCGACTTGGAGATCGCCATGGAGCAGCAGCTGCTCTTCCCTGGCATGGATAAGTCGGGGGCTGCTGTTTGTGAATTCTTCTTGAAAGGTGCTGTGGCAGGGGACATGTGTCCATTCCGCCACATTAGTGGTGAGAAGACAGTTGTGTGCAAACACTGGCTGAGAGGACTGTGCAAGAAAGGGGGCCAGAGTGAGTTCTTGCATGAGACGACAAGACCAAGATGCCCGAGTGCTACTTTTACTCCAAGTTTGGGGGACGCAGCAACAAGGAGTTCCCCATCCTGCACATCGACCCTGAGTCCAAGATCAAGGACTGCCCTTGGCATGACCGCGGCTTCTGTAAGTGTGGTCCCCTGTGCAGGCACCGGCACACACAGAGTCGTTTGTGTGAATTACCTCGAGGGATTCTGCCCTGAGGGACCCTCATGTAAATTCAAGCACCCTCAATTTGAACTGCCCATGGGAACTACTGAGCAGCCCCCACTAGCACAGCAGACACAGCCTCCAACAAAGAGAGCCCCGCAGGTCATTGCGGTCATGCAGAGTCGATGCAGCAGTGCAGGCAACCGGGGACTTGCTACAAGTGTGTTGAAAAGAACACTAGGCCAACAGATGCACCAAAGGGCATCTGGCCTTTCTCAGTGGACGGTGACAGCAGCTGGCATCTGTGCAGCCGCCTGCGAGCCCGGCTGTTGGGAACAAGCACCTCGCTGCTGAACGGAGTGCTGCAGGACTCGGCTAGAGCCGCAGGCACACTTGCCAGGGCTCATTCGAGGGCCACGTCTGCCCTCTCATTCTGCTGTAATCCTTTTTAAGAAGGAACGTGTGTTTCAGTTGGGTCCCTGAGCCAGTTTGCTTGGACGTCAGTGCTTCGTTTTTGTTTTGACTCCCTGCACACTGTCCTCTCGGGGACAGAGAAGCTGGGAAGGACTGTGCTTCTTGGTCTTGTGTGGAAGATGGCCAGCAGTCCCCTCAGGGCCTCATTGAACACCAGCACCTGGAGAGGATGGGTGGATCATGTGGGGCTGCGGCCAGGTCAGCCTGCTTTCTCCATGTCCAGCCGAAGCCTGAAGCTGGGCCTATGAATGTGACATGAACAAGCCCTTCCTGACAGACTTGGAGCATCCACTGCCTGGCCCAGCCCAGGCTCCTTGAGGTGTCAGGCTCCCAGCTGAGCTGCTTTCCTGGGCTTGCTTTCTTGTGGGCCCCTACCTGGCAGTGCTTCAGGTACACCTTCAGCCAGTGCTGCCGACCACCTTAAATAGCTGACCCAACTCATCTGCGCCTACCTCCTGCCAAGCAAGCTCTGTGCTGTCACTCAGACCCTGTGCCATGCAGAGGCCACCCATCCTTGAGCCTAGAAAATGTGAATCCATCACCTGCAACCTGCTGGGCCAGTGGGCCTATCAAAGTTCAGTTACAAGAATACTTTTTATGAAGTTGATTAAAAAGCTTGTTTTTTGTTTTTTAAAGGGGGGTCCTAGGACATCCAGGGATACATGGAGAAACCGTCTCAAACAAAACAAAACAAAACAAAACGGCCGAGTGGTGGTGGCGCACGCCTTTAATCCCAGCACTCGGGAGGCAGAGGCAGGCGGGTCTCTGTGAGTTCGAGGCCAGCCTGGGCTACAGAGTGAGATCCAGGACAGGTACCAAAACTACACAGAGAAACCCTGTCTTGAAAAAAAAGAAAAGAAAAAGAAAGGAAAGGGCATGGGAGTTGGAGAAGTGGCCAGCAGTCAGGAGTATGGGGCTCTTGCAGCTGCCTAGCGCCCTCTCCTGGCACAAGATGCACACATGGTAGACAGAGACATGATGGTAATCTTTGAGTTTTTGTTTTGAGACAGGGTTTTCTGTGTAGCCCTGGCTGTCCCCTGCCTCTGCCTCCTGAATGCCGATATTGCCGATATTAAAGGTGTGCACCTCCACTGCCTGGCCACATGATATAACTTTACAATCTTTTCTTAAGTACACAGTGTTCTGTCTGCACGTATCCCCACAGGCCAGAAGAGGGCACCAGATCTCATTACAGGTGGCTGTGAGCCGCCATGTGGGTGCTGGGAATTGAACTCAGGACCTCTGGAAGAGCAGCCAGTGCTCTAACCTCTGAGCCACCTCAGTTGAGTGAGCAGTGGCATTTGCTGCCCAGGCCTGAGGACAGACTTGAACCCTTGCACTCATACTCACACAGAAGTATTTAATGGGGCGACAGCAGCACAGGTGGAGAGGGGACTCACTGTCCCACCCGGGCCCCAGGAGCCTGATGGCACATTGGGGACTGCTCTGCAGTATTGTGAGGACACAACAGGCAAACATGTTTTGCGACTCTTTATTGGGTCGTCGTGACACCGATCGTCAGCAGCGTGATATATCTCTCTTCACATGGGAATGTCGACAGCAAATCAATCATGGAACATCATAGAGCTGGAGGGTCACGTGGGGTCGGTAACAGAGTTCTCTACATGCTAAAGTGACAGCAATCCTCAAAGGACAGCCAGAATGTCTGTAGACCACCATCACCTCTGAGGAAGGCTCAGCTTGTGGCCAGCTACCCAGCTAAAGGTCGAGTCCAGGCTGGGGTCCACTCACCTTGCCCGGGAATGGCTGGGTGAGCACCGAATGCTCTCGGGATGCACGGTCTCCACTGCAAGGCACTCGGCCCTCCACAGCTGTGGGACAGTGCAGGGACAAGCCCACGATGTGCAGTGACAAACTGAGGAGCATGGATTGCGCCCCTCCACTGACCCCCCCACAAAACCCCACCAGAATTCTGTTGAACAGAAGAAAGTCAAGGGGCTGTCCCTCTGTCAGCAGCCAAGCTGACGCCCAAGCACACTGCCTCCATCTGGCCGCGCAGATTCTGGGGAGAAGTGTGGTAATAGCTGGCCTGGTCGCCTCTCCAGACACCACCAGTCGGGATACTGGGGGACAGCAGGGGCTGGAAGAGTTCCTCCAGAGGCAGCATGGGGCTGAAGAGTGGGGCCACATTAACCCCACTGTTGGCTGGAAACCTGGAAGCCCAGCCGCCTGGAGTCCCCACAGCTGCCTCCAAGAACAGGGAGCGGAGCTGGGAGCCCCTTGCTGGCCAGGGTTGGAATGGCCTTCCTTGCCAAGGGAGTGCAAGGGCGGAACAAACAGGGTAACAAAAAAGTTGATTAATGCTGGGTGTGGGGCAGTGCACAGGACAAGGAGAGGAGAGGCAAGGCCGTCACGTCTGTCTGCGGTCTGCTGGGCATCCTGCACTCCGTCCTTCAGCACTGGGTCAGCGTGGTCTTCATCTCCTCCAGCAGGCTGCTGAGCAGCATGGCATCACTGCACTTCCCGTCTACCGACACGGAGCTCTCACCCTGGGGGAGAGCCACACGCACATACTGCCCATGCCTGGGGGGGGGGGGGTTTGCCACCCTCCTCCCTCATCTGGGGCCTGGCCTGGGACTCAGTAATTCTGCTCAGTCTCTGGAGTGCTCGGCAGGCAGCATGGGCCTGAGACAGGCTGAGCCCGGCCCTGCCTTCCTCAGGCCCAGCTCACCCAGTGGGGACCGGGTCCAGCTGTAGGTTTTGGCACAGCAGGGAGAGGGACTGGTCCAGCTATGGGGTTTCAGGGGAGAGCCCTGACAGGGAGGCTCAGCCTCTCCCTGAAGACTGCTTTGGTCTGGGCAGAGCAGCAGATGCAGTATGAGCTCACCTTCTTCACCAGCAGGCAGACATGGTGGCCCTGGATGGAGCGGCTGTACATGGAGGCACAAGAGTCTACACGCTCCACAACTGCAACAGATCAGGGAGTCAGGCCCACACATCCCGGGCTGCCAAGGGCCGGGGCCCATGTGAGATGGCACTTGGGGGCTGAAGGCCGAGGCCCTGGGTAGGAAGGGACTGACGGGTGCAGGGGTGGCTTCTGTGACACTTGTGGGGTGAAACCGCTATCACCGTGACATTGCTCACCGGAAAAATGGTGGTGGAAACAGATCTTTGCCAGGAGGTTCTGGAAAGACATACTAATGCCATCAACTTTGATAGAGTTCATGCTTAGGTCTCCCGACTCCAGCAACTTGGCAAAGGCATCGCTGAGGAAGAGAGAATGGGGGTGACGGTGGGCGGGGCCTGGGTGTCAGGCTCGTCATGCCAGCACTGCCGAGGACTACTTCAGGTTCCAGGGCAGCCTGGGATAGGTGAGCTCACAGAAGCCGGCACCCAGGGCAGTCCTAGGGACAGTGCAGAGGAAGAGGTGGCCTCGGGAGAAAGCAGCAGACAGTCAGGGGCTGAAGGCGCCTGGGATGAGTGCTCCAGGAGTCTCACATTACCTCCACCTCACACCCCACCTCACCAAGCCGCTGCCCGTGCACCATCCCCACCCTGGGAGGGTCTCTGGGGGGTGGGGGTGGAGGCACACACACCTGTAGCAGGGCGTGGTGATCAGGTAGGAACTACAGCTGAAATGCAGCCGGAAGTCCAACTTCTCGTGGGTGGCCCCTTCGTCGTCCTGTGAGAAGGGAAGCTGCAGCTGTGGGTGGCTTCCCTCTCCTGGGGTGCCTGACATCCCCTGGGGCAGGGCAAGGGAGCTGGAGCCCCGTGGAGAGCGGGCTCTCAGCAATGGCCATGGCCGTTGGGCCCCAGTGCATACCTTGGCAATGAAGGACAGTGTGCCTTTGAGCTTCTGAGCCATGACGATGCTCTGAATGGTGAACACAAACTGGGCCTCATTGGAGACACCTGAGGGGAGACATGGCAGTCAGTAGGGCCGGGGGTCTAAGCCAGCACTGACTCACAGCTGGCTGCGATGCTGGCGAGTCACAGAAACAATGGGCTCCTTTTGCTGGCCCTAGACCCCAGCCTGGCCCCAGGGAAAGCCCAGCATATGGGGCTCCAGCACGGTCCCCGGAAGGAAGCTCCAGCTAAGTCCCTGTGCAGGAGCTCAGGTAACAAGGGGTTACGGAGCGGAGCAGGCCTGGTGAATGCTAGGGCCAAGGGGACTCACCAGGGGGCAGCTGGAAAGGCACGGGCACACCATCATGCACAGACGAGCCCTCCGGCCGCGCCATCTTAGTGTTGAGCGAGTCTAGCACGCTGAGCTCCATGTTCTTCAGGAAGCTGCCGCTCTGGTTCTCCAGGATGACCGACACTGTCACCTGGCTGTCCTTCTGCAGGCTGGCCCGGATGTCGTAAGCCTGCATGAGTAAGGGCAGGGTCGAGAGCCGGGGACCAGCTGGGGCAGAGGCTCCTCTGTGGGAGCGGCCTGTGGGCCCTCAGGACCTCGCCCACCCCCAACTCTTCATGAAGCTGCACCAGCCCTTGTCCTTTTGATTCTTTTTTTTTTTTTTAAAGATTTATTTATTATGTATACAGAAGAGGGCGCCAGATCTCATGACAGATGGTTGTGAGCCACCATGTGGTGCTGGGAATTGAACTCAGGACTCTGGAAGAGCAGTCAGTGCTCTAACCTCTGAGCCATCTCTCCGGCCCTGGTCTTTTAGATTCTTTGAGACAAAGTCTTGCAATATAGTCCTGGTTGGTCTTGAACTTGGAATCCTCCTGCCTCTGCCCCAACGTGCATGCTGCCATGGCCGCTTTGTCCCATTAGCAATGCTGTCCTCAGGTGGCCTGGCCACACTGGGCTCTGCAGCTGTGGCTGGGCTGCTGGCCACAGTGGTCCTACACTGGTGGCAACATCTCAGCCGCTGTCTGAGCTTGGGGCTTGGCCTCCGCTGCCAGCCCTGCAAGGCTTCTCGTGGCGGTTTGCCCCCCAGCAACGGCCCCTCCCTGCAGCAGCCCAGTGTCACTTACCATTTTAATGTAGGAGTTCTCAGCCAGAAGGCAGTAGCTGGACATGGGCTGGGGAAGGAGAGACAGCGTCAGCTGTGGGTGACAGGGCCCCGGCTGTTCATAGATATCCCACGGGATGGGACAGGTTCACCAGGAGCAAGAGCCACCGCATGATGCGGGTACCAGCTCCCACCACAGAGCACAGTTTCCAGAGGCTCTGGGTTCTCTCTGAACGGAACCCATGTTTTAAGGTTGAGCAGGCAGGGTGGTGAGCGAGCTCACCGGGATGGGCTCCTCCTCCTCCTCCGCCGCCGCCGCCCCGTTCTCCAGCGGTGCCGCCTGCTTCCTCTTGGCTTTCTTCTTGTCTCGTGGCCGTTCCTCCTTCTCCTTCCTGTGCTGCTTCTTCTTGTGCCGGGAAGATTTCTGAAGCAGAGTCTGGGCTCAGCCCCTTGTTTCAGCAAGAGGCCCCTGGTCAACATTCTCCCCTCATATCACATGGTGTGGGCCGCAGGGGAGGGAGCAGGTGGGACAGCAAAGCTGGGACCCCACCGGTCACTGATCACTGGGGTTGGAGGCCAGGACTGCAGACACTAGAACCTTGGGGCTGACAGGTCAGGGGCAGGAGCCGCTCTGAGGGCAGGGGATTAACAGCACAGATCAGTGAGACTGTCACTATATGGGAGCACAGCTCTCCTGGCCACATCGCTCACAGAGGAATGCCTATGTTCACATCCACCTGCGGCAAATGGCCCAGTATCTATGGATGGATGACAGACATGAGGACCAGTCACACACTGGACCATCATAGAGCCACCAACAGGAACAAGGCTCCCAGACACCGCAGCATGGAGGAAATTCAAGAACATGGAGTGGCCAGGAGGTGTTGGTGCACATCTATCATCTCAGCACTTGGGAGGCAGAGGTAAGAGAATCTCCGAGTTCGAGGCCAGCCTGGTCTACAGAGTGATTTCCAGAACAGTCAGCGTTACACAGAGAAACCCTGTCTTGAAAAACCACACATGGGACTGGAAAGATGGCTCACTGGTTAAGAGCACTGACTATTCTTCCAGAGGACTGGGTTCAAGTCCCAGCATCCACATGGCAGCTCACAACTGTCTGTAACTCAAGATCTGATATCCTTACACAGTCATCCATGCAGCAAAACAAAAACACCAATGCAAATAAAGTAAAAAGAAAAACCACACACACACACACACACACACACACACACACACACACACACACACACACAACCAAACCATGGGGCTTGGGGCTGGGTTGATGGCTTGGTGGTTAAGAGTGCTTGCTGCTCAATCATGAAGAAGCTCAGTTCAGATCCCAGGACCCACGGAGTAACATTCACACACACAACTAAAATTATCTTTTTATGGGGGGTGAGAAGGGGTTTCTTAGGCATGAGCCACCACACCTGGCTTATAATAATCTCTTTTGTTGTTGGTGGTGGTTTGTTCCCCGCCCCAACAGGGTTTCTCTGTGCGGCCCTGGCTGTCCAGGAACTCACTCTGTAGACCAGGCTGGCCTCGAACTCACAGAAATCCTCCTGCCTCTGCCTCCCGAGTGCTGGGATTAAAGGCGTGCACCACCACCGCCCAGTGTTAAAATAATCTTTGGGAAAGAAAGAGGGGAGGGGAGTGTGTCTCAATGAGAGAGGCAGACAACAGAGTCCACCTAGAGTGGGACTCCATGACAGCCAATGTGCAGAACAGGCAAATCCAGAGACAGCAGGGGTTCAAGGGTGACAGGGTCAGGAAGCAGTGTGGCAGACTGCTCGCGAGTGAGGCTTTCTACTGGGGTGATGGAAGGTTCTGGAATGAGATGGTGGGGAACATGAGGGTTTCGGCCACTTCAAGTGGTTGGTGCTGTGTGCCTCACCCTTTCCTGGTCATCACCCACATTGTCCTCCTCGTCCTCCGGCTCCTCTCTCTTGAGTTCCTCACCCTCGTCCTTAGCTGGGGTGACAGTGCTCACAGCAAGTTCTTCCTGCAAAGCCAGGAAGATCAGGGTGTTTTCTCAGGGGTGGAGTAGAGGATGGGGTGGTCTCCCCTGACTGCTCAGAGGGTTCCAGCATGAGAAGCAGTGCTGTCCCCACCTGAGGGCAGAGGGTATTCTCCAAAGGACACCTTGTGACTGAAGGTCCTGCTGGCCACCACCCCTCTGCCTCACTGAGCCTTGCTAAGCAGAGCCCCACAGGCCAGCAGACACAGGCCTGACCAGGACATCCCAGTGGACTGGGCTGCAGGGAGAAGCCTGGCGCTTACTGGCTGCTGTGGAAATGAACAGGTGATACCTGAGGACACATGGGGCAGGCACTTACTGTGGATGGGGCAGGAGCAGGGATAGCAGCAGGTGGTGGGGTGGTCGACAGCCAGAAGTCTAAGTCCTCACCCTGAAACCACAAGAAGAACACTTTTGGCAAAGGCAGGGAATGCCGAGGACAAGGGCTGGTCTCCAGCTGGTGGCCGTTCTTGCCTCCCTGCCCCAGACCAGCCTGACTGCTGTGTAGCAAGCAAGGCCTGGCTGTGCTCTGACTGGACCCCCCAGGTGCTCAGCCAAGATGGCAGCCACAGCCACCAGTCATTCGGAAGACAGCTGGGCTAAGTGGTGATTGTAGTGGTGTTACAGCCAAGCAGCAGGCTCTCACACTGTGGCTCAGGCCTGCCTAGAAGTCATGGCAATCCTTTTTCCCCAGTCTCCTGAGTGCTGGGATCCATCCTGTCAACTGAGCTGGCATGGAGGTGCAACCTGGGCAGGAGCCCGATAGGCAGTCTCCAAAATGCCACCACACCGAGCTACACCTCAGAGGCTGCCTTGTATCCATGGGATCCTGGGCTTGATCCCAGCCCTCAACAAATAAAATCTATTTTTAGCCAGGCCTGTTATCTCAGCTACTCAAGAGGCTGAGACAGGGGGATTGCAAATTCAAGGCCAGCCTGGACAACTCAGTGAGAACTAGTTCAAAATGCAATGTAAAAAGTACTCTGCCAGTCAAGTACAGTGGCGCACACCTTTGATCCCAGCACTCGGGTGAAAGAGGCAGATGGATCTCTGTGGGTTCGAGTCTAGCCTGGTCTACAGAGCAAGTTCCTAGATGACCAGAGCTACAAAGTGAGACTCTTTCTCAAAAAAAACCAAACACCGAAAACCAAACCAAACCGAAGCAGCCTGGGGATGCAGCGGGGGGGGGGGGGGGGGGGGGGGAGATGATATCCCCTAGCCCTTGGTCCCAGCACTCAATTCGTTTGTAGAAGCCTCGCCTCACAGCGGCTCACTGGGCATGGCCCCTTGGCTGGGCTGGCATGGTCCCCACACTCTGCAGCCTAGCTCTGCACCCAGGCCGGAGCCCTGGGGTGCACACACACCTTCTTGTCCTTCTTCTTCTTCTTCTTCTCCCTCTCTCTCTCTTTGGGCTTCTTCTCCTTCTTTTTGGGCTTCTTGCTCTTCTTCTCTACACCGGGGACGCCCTCCTTCTCAGGGGACTTCATAGTCTCAGCATTCCTGTGCTTCTGGACAGGCAGCTTCTCGCTGTCAGCCAAGGGCCTTGGGGGAGGAGAGACATGGGGTCACCAGGCTGAGCTGGGGCCCACCCCTTGGGGCTGCTGGGCCCACAAATCCTGAGGCTCCAGCAAGTTCCCACGACAGCTACAGTCCCGGAAGCCCTGGCCCCGTTCCCTGCACACCTACACATCCCAGTCTTTCCTCCCACATTTTTGGGATGTGAACAGTGCATGTCTGTGCCCATGTAGGATGTGGGTGTCTGTGTCCAGGTGCATGGAGGGCAGAGGTCAGTGCCCCTGTTTCCCTGTTACTCTCCACTGTACCTTTAGGCAGGGTCTGTCTCACTGAACCTGGAGCTCCCTCACTCAGCCAGGCTGGCTGCCAGTGGGCTCCTGGGTTCTGCTGTCTCTGTGTCTTGGGGGCTAGGGCTGGCTTTTAATGAGTGCTGGAGGAGGAGCTCGGGCCTTCACACCCACACAGCAGGCACTATACCGAGCCACTGACACAGTGCCCCCAACACGACCAAGTTTTCTCAGCACCCCGGGAATGGGGATCTCACCACCCTAAGAGCAACCCCACCCAGTCTTCGGTCTGTTCCTCATCTGTCACTTACTTATCCAGGTCAATGTCCAGCGCCCTGTAGGGGTCATTGGGGTCTTTGTCATCCTCATCACTAGGCAGAGCATTCTGAGGGGACGGAGAGGTCAGGGCTCAGTCACCAGCAACCATGTTGTCCTGGTGGAGGCTGACTTCTGCCCCAAATAACCGAACTGCCTGGACAGTCACGCCCACACCACCCAGGTGCCAGATGCCCAAGGTACCGAGCCATGGCTGCCAGCTCAGACTGGAGGAAAACCATGTCCATCGTGGAGGGCCTGTGCGACAGGGCCGGGCAGGGACTGACCTCGGGCATCTCCTCGGTGACGATGTCCACTCGCTGGGCAGGGGCGATGTCCTCGTCGCTCTCTGTGGGCAGGGAGCTGTGGCGGCGCTTGCCCTTCTCCTTCTTCTTCCTTTTCTTGTCCTTCTCCAGCCGCTGCCGGTGCCGCCGCTGTTCCTCCAGCTTCACATACTGGTCCGACATGGGCATGCCTGTGGGACATGGGGATGGCCAGAGCTCAGGGACGCCCGGAACCCTGTCTCATCGCACACATGAACTGAAGACAAGGAGACACTCGCCTGGAACTTTCAGAGGCACTGAGAGGTCGATCTGCACCACAGGAATGTGCTCCACACCTGGTGCATCCTGGTACCGCTGAAAGAGGGACCACAGGGTGTCAACGTGCCACGGGGCTCAGGAGAGGGGACCCTGTGTGCCAGAGAGTGGTGGCCCCACATGCAGCATGGGAGCATCACTCATATGCTTCAGGCTCCATAGACGGGAGGGACCTGGGACCACAGCCCTGGAAAGTGATGTCACAGGCTAAATCTACCCATGACTGTCACGTTTTTGGACTCAGGGACTTGAGGCTGGCCTCAACCTCACTATGTAGCCAAGGGGTGACCTTAGATTTCTGGTTCTCCTGTCTGTCTCCTGAATCCTAGGTGACTACACCTGGTTTGTGCAGTGCTGGGGATGGAACCTAAAGCTCATACATGGGCACCCACCACAGAGCCCTAGTGCTAGTACCATAATCCCTGCTTTTCCAAAATGAGAAAGCAGGACACATTTAACCCCAGAATAGGTGTCCTTTGCACCCTGGGGTGCTGTGAACTCTCCTCCTTGGCCACAGTGTTCACCAGTGACTCTGATACCACTGCAGGATCTGCCCACAAAAGCTGAAACTCCTTAGGGCCCCGAGGAACTGCCAAGAGCTGAGATGCCAGCACTTCTTGTAGGTCCATGCACCTCAAGGCAGTCTAGATGGGCTCCATCTAGACCATCCAGACTCTCTACCAGGCCTGGACGCAGCCCAGCTCCGCTGAGCTGTAGCTGGAAGTACATATACATAGCTCCCTCCCCAAGGCATGGCCCTAAACACGTTACCCTCTTGGAGGGTTCACTATGGCAGTTGGCAGGGGGACTCTCAAGGACACCACTTGCCTTCTGTGGGGACGGGGAGCTCTTGATGTAGAAAGGGTTGTTGGCTTGCTCCTGCTTCCGGGCCTCTCGCCGCTGCGGGGACAGGACTCTACGTGAGTGTGTGTGTCAGAAAAGTGCCTGTCCATCTCTCAAAACCCAGGTGGGCAGGGAGGGGTCATAGTAGGACACGAGGACCACCTCAAGGGGCAGAGCTCACGAGTAGGCCGGATCACTGCGCCTATCTCCCAGGAACAGCGCTCATGAATGGGCAGACCACCTGAGGTTCTGGCCTCCTGGGAGCAGAACTGGCTTGGGTCTGCCCACCCTGAGCCACAGCTCCTTCTTACTCCTGCAGGCTCAGGAGTCCACTCCGGTGTTCCGGCTGAGGGTCCAGGAAAGGGGGCTCATGGAGGGGCTGCTCCAACAGGAGGACAAGGCGGAACCTAAGGAACCTCTGGCCTGGGTCACGGGCTGTGTCTGGTTGTATGGCGGAGCCTCAGGTGCCCCTAAGCCTGACCATCAGCTACTCTTTGTAAATAGACCCCAGACTGGGTTTCTGTCCTGTGCTGGGTGCTCCTTAAATGGCGCGCTCACCCGGGCTAACTCTTCCTCATCCTCCTCAGGCTGCCGACGGCGTGCATGCCTTGGCTCCTCTTCATGGAAGATGGCCTTGGGTTTCTTCTCATCCTCAGACTCACTGTCCGAAGGTGGCTCATTGATCCAGGCATCCAGGTCTAGGCTGGGATGTACAGAGGAGGTCACATGGTGGCCTGGTCTCCTCTGTGTTGGCCCACCATGCGCCTGTGACATCTCTCAACATCAGCATCACAGGGACCAGGCAAGGCAGGATGCCATAGCCCCGGAGAGAAGACACAGAGATGTGAAGGCAGGAAGCCTGGGGGAAACAGCAGACCAGGACAGGGACCATGGAATCTGGGAGGACCATGACAGGCAAGGACACTCCCAGAAGGAGCAGAGAACGGGTGCAGCAGCACCAGGGCAGAGTGGCCGTCTCTTGTTCCCTTGGCTGGTGGCAGGTCCTGGGGCATGGAAGCCCCTATCTAATTTCCTAGATCAGGGACCACTTCAGAGGCTGCAGCCCCATCCATCCCTCCCACATCCCCAATCCTCACCCTTCAAGAACTGACCACTTCAGAGGCTGCAGCCCCATCCATCCCTCCAACATCCCCAATCCTCACCCTTCGGGAACTGGGACTTTCTTCTGGGCCTTGGGGGCCACGGGGTTCAGTTCACCAGTGAACAAGGCGCTCACTTCCTCAGCCACCGGCACACCTTTTGCCTGTAGCTTCTGCACGTGCTTGACCAGCTGCAGGATGCAGGACGCCTAGGGGAGCAGGGGGCAAGAGTGGGGTGCCTGAGGATATGGTGCTGGGGCCTGGCCTCCCCATTTGCTCAGCCACAGACCTCATCAAGTTTCACTGTCTCAGACAGGGAGAAAAGCCCCACCAGGGTCAGAACAGGAGGAAGCTCAGCTATTGTCATCTCCGATGGGGCCACCTAGAGCCACTCAATCCTGTGCTGGCTCTACTTCTGAAGTCACAGCTGTACTAGGCAGCCCTTGCTACCATGCTGCACAATCAATCCCAACAAAGTCAAGGTGTGGCTCGGTGTGGGTTCCTACTTCCCACAGGGCTCAGCCTGGGGGAGCTCCTCACCATGGGTGGGTCAGCACCCACACCTGATCTCTTCAAAGCGTCCCCAGAGACCAAGCAGAAGCCTCATGGCACCTGGTTCCGTAAGAACCTACATTACCGTGGGGTGCCAGGAGCAAGCAGCCTTGGCCACTGGGCCCAATGCCCAGGTGTCAGCCCAGGACTTTGGCACTGCTGTCCTAGGCTGGGTATGAAGACACTGCATATGCCTGAGACATACAGGCTCCTGGTTCAAGCCCTATCCCACAACAAACAAACAAAGAGGATCCCAAACCAGATCTCCCACAACATTAGCAGGGCCCTGCCCATCTCCTAGGCTGGTTCTCAGGCCCATCCACACCACAATCCCTGCTCATGGACCCAAGCCTCGGATGGGCAGAGCTAGGATAGACTTCAACAATTCACTTTGGAAACGGGAGAAAATCCCTTCCATCTGACCAGGGCAAAGACCTAGAAGGAGACCAACAGCGTCTCTAGACATGGGGGTTCCTGGTAATGCTACCCACCCTGTGAGTCCAGACCTAGCTATGTGGGCACACATGTTCACACAGCACTCCAGCAGGAGGTATGTTGGGGAGCAGGAACTGTGGGATCTTTAGAACGTGCGGTGTGAGCAGACAGCCCCGACTCCTGACTGACAACAGGCCAGCCCTGGATGTGCTCACAGGGCACGAGCTATGGCCAACTGTCCTCTTTGAAGCTGCCCGTCAGGGTTAGTCTCAACCGTGGGCAGAGTCCCCAGTGTACAGGCCTTACCCGCTCCTGCACCTCCAGGTCAGCGCTCTGCACAAACTGCGGCAGCCGCTCCACCAGCAGCTGGGTGACCTCCTGTGCAGCCTCAGTGTCGCCGGCCTGCTCTTTCTGCTGCAGGATGGACGCGTACAGCTTCACCACGTTCTGCACGTACACAGCCTGGATGTGGCCGGGCAGTGTGGTGACCTTGGGCCGCAGCATAGCCTCCAGGGTTTGCTGGGGCGCCTGTAGGTGCCTGGGGGACAGGGGCTGCATGAGGCTACTGGACACACTCACAGGCCCATCTCACAGGAAGCCAGGCCAGGGATATGGGGTCTAGACTTCTCAGCTACAGTGCAGAAGTGGGAAACTAAGAACCATGAATTCCATAAAAAGGGACATGGTTTGAAAAAACCATGGCAAAGATAAGACTATCACCAGCAGACACAGAGGACCCATATGACCCACTTGCTGCCATCAATGTTCTTGGTAAAAAGCATTTGCCGATATGTACTGAATTGCCCTGGCTTCAGTTCTTAGCACCACAAAACCAAACACTCCTCAACGCACTCTGACATCCGTGTGCACTCTGTGGCTGCCCTGTGAGAGAGGAGACACTCACTGGGTCCTCAAAGGGGCACTGATATGTGGCTGCCATGGGCTGAGCCCTGGGGCACTGGGAGGTGCTAAGTAAATTTTGTGACTTTTCCAGAGAAATGTGCTCTCCAGAGGATATTTAACAACAAATCCTCACCTGCTCTGGGTCACAGCTGTCATGTGTCCTTTGAACCAGGTATCTGAGGTGGCATGTAGTGCTAGTCACCCGGCCTACCCACCCACATGCTCCTGGAGCCTGGCAAGAGGGCACAGCAGCTGCTTTGTGGAGCTCCACCAGGGCCATCTCAGGGCTGGTGGGAACAGGCCTATCACCACTGTATGGTAAGGCCTGGCTCAGAGGGTGGCAGTTTGCCCAGCTAGCAAGACCCTTGAAACAGAGCAGTTCTTTTGATGGTCTATGAACTAGAGGGCACGCTCTCCACAGCCAGTGTGACCCACGTGGCCAAGCCACGCTATGGAGGGAGACAAACAGTGACTTGGGCAGGGCTGCCCAGGAGTGACCATCTTTCAGGCAGAGGGTCTGCCCGTATGTCTTTCCACCAGGCCACACTGGGCCACCTCCGAGGGCCCCACGCCAACTCACTCTGCGAACTCCCCGCAGATCCAGGCAGCAGCATAGAGCACCTCGCAGATGCCATTGCGCTGGGTACTACTGGTCACAAGGTGGGCGCTGTCAAGCAGTGCAGACATCTGAGACACGGCGAATTTGCGAATGGCCTTGACTCGGATGGCTACGTCTAGCATCTGTGCGGCGATGAGATGGCCATGGCGGGTGCCCTCCAGCCGCGTCAGCTCCACGAGGATGCTGATGTACCACTCGAAGTTGGTGATATGCTGGTAGTTGGACTGGCTGCAGATGTCAATGATCTTGGTGAGCAGCTCATCGCGGTAGGTGGTGCCCTCGGCTTTGTCCACATGGGTCATCAGCTTCTTCACGATCTCCATCAGGTTCTTCTTGGACACCTGCGGAAGAGGAGCCTGCTGGTCAGCACAGGTGGACGTGACCAGCTGTGAGATGACAGCTGAGACTGAGTTCGTGAACCCAGGAGGGCCGGCTTCTGCCCTAGACAGCAGTCACCCTAGGCATGAGGCAGCACGTGTCTGACAAGGGAGGCTGACTGCGGCCCCATTCCTACAGCCTGGAGAGGTGCCACCGGCTGACCCAGGGGCTGAAGCTTTAAGGGCTCCCCGTCCTGGGCACAAGGACACACACCATTCCATAGAGCAGGTCGAGGGCACGCAGGCGGATGGACTCGTCCTTGTCATCCAGGCACTGCAGGATCAGGTCCTTGTGGGACTGCACGGACTTGGGGTGCGTCTTCAGGATTTTAGACATGGCCAGCAGCCCCAGGTACTTTACTGTGGAGACCAAGTGGCCATTAGTTTACAGGCACCGAGTGGAATACCACGGCCAATGGGTGCAGTGGGGGAATGCGTCACCACTTCTGGCCACTGTGGCCCCAGCTGGTGCTGCCTGAAGGTGATGGGCACTTTTGTGATGCCCCTGCCCCCAAAGCCAAAGTGGAGGCTGTGTAGCCCAACCTATCACAGCATGGTCCACAGGCATGGCCTTATGGAAACTGGTAGGGCAGGTATCAGGACTAGGCAGGGTAAGAACCCCCATCGCTGGCTTAGCAGTGTGTTTCTGCTCCTCCAGAAGACCTGAGTCTGGTTGCCAGCACTCACATCGGGCAGCTCTGACTGTAACTCCAGCTCCAGGGCATTAGGTGCCTCCAATCTCCATAGGCACTGGAATCTCTGAGCACAGACCCACACATGAACACATAATTACAAATGGCAAAAACCTACAAAGAACTTAAAAATATGTGTATTAAAAAAAAGAACCAGTCGGTGGAGGCGCACTCCTTTAATCCCAGCACTCGGGAGGCAGAGGCAGGCAGATTCTGTGAGTTCGAGGCCAGCCTGGGCTACAGAGTGAGATCCAGGACAGGCACCAAAACTACACAGAGAAACCCTGTCTTGAAAAACCATTAAAAACAAACAAATCACCTGCTGGGTGTGATGGTGCACGCCTTTAATCCCAGCACTCAGGAGGCAGAGGCAGGCGGATCGACAGAGCAAGTTCTAGGACAGCCTGGGCTTCATAGAGAAACGCTGTCTCAAAAAAAACAAAACAAAACCCAAACAAACAGAACAGCAATGATGGTGTGTCTAAGGACCATGGATGGCCACATGCTCTAAAGGTCACTGCTAGCCTAGTGTGGGCCTCATGGAAAAGTGAAGGAGAGACTGAAGCAGGGCCACAGACTACAGCTCTGCACCCAGAAGCCTCAATCTGTGACTCATCAACAGATGGCCCAGAGATGCTTCCTGACAGCATGGACATGAGAGCTGCTGAGACCCTACGGTGGCTCAGCCTGCCACTTGGTCTGGGTCAATAGATGACCTCATTTTGGAGCAGTGTGAGACACAAGGAAGGCAAGAGCAGGTCGCGATATACTTCCCTGGGGACCAGGCAGATGCCAGCCTGAGGCCTCTGGACCTGAACCCTGGCGCTCTGCCTCCACCTCCCAAGTGCCACCATAACAGGTGTGCACCCGCCCTCCAGCCTCCCTTCCATTTTTATTTGTATGGGGTGTACACCAAGGTCAGAAGACCATTTGTCAAAGGCAGTTCTCTCCCTACCACATGGGGTCCAGGAAAGGAATCAGGGCATCAGGTGTGGTGGCAAGCCGCTTCATCTACTGAACTATCTCACCAGCCCCCTTGTTTTGCTTTGAGACAGGTCGTCGTAGTATGGAACCAGGTTGGCCCTAAACTCCCAACTCTCCTGCAGCAGCCTCCTGCTCTGCACAGACCTTACAGTATTTACTTCTGAGACAAGGTTTATGCAGCCCAGGCTAGCCTTGAACTCGTTAGGCAGCCAAACATGACCTTGAAGCCTGTAGCCCACACCTGGTTTCTGAGGCACAGGTGGGTCTAGATCCTAAGACCTGACACACTGGTGAGCTCAAACAAGTAAGCTTGAGTCCAGCCCAGATCATCTTCGTGTCTGCTGTCTCCACTACACTCAGTACAGCCCCCACCTTTCAGGGTGCCTGTGCTGCAACCAAGTGCCCCTCCCCACGGTGACTCCACTACTCAACCACAGAGTCAGCGTGCTGGAGCGCATGAAGACAGCAGAGGGGCAGAGGCCCAGGTGGGGTCCCTAGCAGGTGGCGGTCACTTACAGTTCTGGTCTGAGTCTTCTATCAGTATCCTCAACTTCTGAACGCAGAGCTGAGGAGGAACGTCACACTGGTCAGGTTTTCTCAGGCAGGGCTCACCGTGCCCTGAAACCTGCTACCAGCCCTGATCAATGGCATGCATCTGAGTACAGGAAGGGGAGGTGACTGTGACTGTCTCTGGTTTTTTTTTTGGGGGGGGTTTTTCGAGACAGGGTTTCTATGTTGCTTTGGAGCCTGTCCTGGACTAGCTCTGTAGCCCAGGCTGTCCTGGAACTCACAGAGATCCGCCTGCCTCTGCCTCCCGAGTGCTGGGATTACAGGCGTGCGCCACCACTGCCCGGCACAGCCTTCTCAATGGAGACCCTGTTCAGCATGACAGAGTGGATCTCCAGGTGCCAGTGAGGGCAAGTGGGGGCATCCCGTGTCCACAGTAGCTGCCCAGGCAGACTGACTTTGGTTCCAACGGGGCAGGTGGAGGTGCAGTGGGGAAAGGAGGTGCCTGTGTGAGGGACTTCCTTTATACTTCAACTGCTTGAGAAAAACAAACTTGGAGGTGATCACCACAATGGTTTCCCGACTGGCTGAGGAGCCTTGGGGCCTGGCCACCCATAAGACCTAGTTCTACTGATCTGCATGGCCCCATCTTTGCAGAAACCCACCTGGATGCTGGCGCTGTGGTTGGGCATGCCGGAAGACAGAGAGATGAGCACTGGGGTGGGGGGACACATGGAGGATGAGGTTAGTGCCCTTGGGTCAGACACTGCCACCCTACTGATCCATCCCCACTAACAGGGGCCTGGCTGGCTGGCTCACAGGAGGCCCGTGTGTTCAGAAGGCAGCTGTACTGCCTGGGCCTTGGGGAGCCAGGGGAGCCAGCCTGGGTCTCCCACCCTCCCAAATAGGAGTACCTTTGGGACCTGAAGCACTGGTACCTAGGACAGGCTCCCACATAGTCCCTGTTCCTCTCTGACTTCTAGAGTGCAGACCTATGCTAGAGAGCAGCCCCCAGCCCCTCATGGATTTGCGGACTCTCGGATGACAACAATCCACACATCACCAGCCTGTAGCTGAGGACAAAGCATGATCTGACTCCCAGGGAGAGGTTCTAGAAGCCCTGACTGCTCTTCCTCTGGCTGACAGCTAGGTCCTGTCACGCAAGGGCGGCCACATTGAGTCCTGAGGACTCTCCTGTGATCACTATGGCCTTGAGACCTCACCTGGGGGCTCACACCTTCATGCCACCTTTCCTCCTCTCCGCTCCCTCCACCCAGGCAGGAGAGCCATGTTCAATCACAAACCCAAGGGTGCTGGGCCCAAGCCCTAAGTGTCTATTTTGGGTACATTGTGTACAGTGCGTGCAGACAAAGGTGAATGGCAGGCATCTTTTGAAATCCTTCCCACCTGGTTTTTGGGGACAGGGTCTCTCACTGACCCTGGAGTACGCTGACTGGCTAAAATGGCTGCCAGCCAGCTCCAGGGACCTGCCTGTCTCTGCCTTCCAGTGCTGTGGACTGCGCTTAATTCCCTGTGCCTGTAAAGGCCTGCTCCGATGTGAGCTCTGGGTGACAGGAATATCTCAGCTCAGTTCTGCTGCTGCAGGGCCTGGAGGAAGCTGGAAAAGTGGGATGCTGCCTCCCAGGTAGACATGTGCTGGACTTGGGCTCTGTCCCCACATGAGAGACTAACCTCTCAGATTTGCAGAGGCCTGAGTTTACACCAGCACCAGAGAAGAGGACTTGGGCAGGAGGCAGCCACCTCACCCAGACGCTCTGGGTCCTAGGCAGCTCAGGCCTCTCAGCTCCTTCCAGCAAAGGGCCTGCATCCTCTCCTAGCTTGATAACAGCTCCAGAGGGGGCTGACCCCTCCACCCACACCAGTGCCCTCCTGGCAGGGCTATGGTCAGCACTCACCTGCAATCACGGTATTCACACACTCGTACAGCAGGGACATGGCAGAGGTGCTGAGAGAGAGGAGAGTGTGAGGACCGGCCCAAACAGTGTCACACACAAACAAGGTCACTCTGCTGTGCTCCACAGGAACAGTACTACTACTGTCCCTTTGAAGCCCTGGGATATCATGGTGACTATTGTGGTCCTCTCAGGCAGGGGATGCAGCCCAAGACTTTTAACTTCTCTGGAACCCCACCCCACCCCACCCCTGCCCTGTGTGTAATGATGGCCTGCAGCTCCTCCTATGCCACCCTTCCAGAGGGTCAGTCCAGGGGGACATGACATGGCGCTGGGGCCCCAGGAGAGCAAAGGGTGACATGAATGCACTGCTGGGTGCATGGAGTACAAGTGAAAGGTGACTGAGCTAAGTGTAGAGGTGTGCACTTATAACCAGCACCTAGGAGGCAGGAGGGAAATGTGCCTCAAAAAAACCAAACAGGCTGGGCAGTGGCGGTGCACGCCTTTAATCCCAGCACTTGGGAGGCAGACGCAGGGGGATCTCTGTGAGTTCGAGGCCAGCCTGGGCTACAGAGTGAGATCCAGGACAGCCAGGGCTACACAGAGAAACTCTGCCTCAAAAAAACAAAAACAGGGGCTAGAGAGATGGCTCCGAGGTTAAGAGTTCCCAGAGGTCCTGAGTTCAATTCCCAGTAACCACATGGTGGCTCACAACCATTTGTAATGAGATCTGGTGCCCTCTTCTGGCCTGCTGTCATACATGCTGTGTACATAATAAATAAATGAATCTTTAAATAAAAACAAAAAACAACAATAACAACAAAAAACAAACAGGCCACACAGCAGTGGCACATGCCTTTAATCCCAGCACTTGGGATGCAGACGCAGGCGGATCTCTGTGAGTTCGAGGCCAGCCTGGTATACAGAGTGAGATCCAGGAAAGGCGCAAAGCTACACAGAGAAGCCCTGTCTCGACAAACAACAACAACAACAACCACCCACCAAACAGACTCCACAGGCTGGCCTCGGTAGAGGGTGGAGAGCAGCCGGGGCCAGAGTAGCACCAATGTCCCTGCCCAGGGATGGCGTCCGGGAAGTAACTACCTGTGAATGAGGTTGGTGAGCGGCTCAATCAGCTTCTTGCCCAGCCTGGGCTCCAGAGGAGTCAGGGCGCCGAACTACAGGGACAGGGTGCTGTGGTCACTGGGATACCCTCAGACTGCAGATCCAGGCCCAGCACACACCCACCCTTCTGCACTTACCAGCTTGATGATTTTGATGAGGACCCAGTTGTTGGTGGAGGATGTCATGAGCTTGAAAAACAGCGGGGCCAGGGACAGGTAGTTCTTAGGGTTGCGACGTGCTAGCTCGCAGATGACGTTAACAGCCGCAGACTGTACCCCTAAGGACCAGGAGATGGGTCCACATCAGTAAGGAGTGGGATGTTCTGCTACTAAGGTGGGATCGCTGTCAACAAGGGCATCCCTGTTTACAGGGAATGTCCCCATCAGTAATCAAAGAGCCTGGACATCCCCACCACAGCAAAGGAGGCCTCCCCATCTACAAGGGATACCCTGGACAATAAGAACCTGTGGTACAGGACTCACTGTAGAAGCCTGGGGACATACTGGTGACTGTCACCATGCATACAGCATGTGGTACAGTGAACGGTCCCTGCGCTGTTCATTTGTTATGAGTGTTTGCTGCATGTAAGCCTGTACACCAGAAGGGGATGTCAGATCCCCTGGAACCCGAGTTACAGGTAGCTATGAGCTGTAGTGTGGGTGCTGAGAACTGAACCTGGGTCATCTGCAAGAGGGGGGGGGGGGGGGCAGTGCTCTTAACAGCCAAGCCCTCTCTCCAGCTGTCTATCTCCCTTTTGCGTTTTTGCTTTCTGGGTTTTGTTTGTTTTGTTTTAGGAATAAGTGCTGAGTGGTCTGTCTGCATGCATGCCAGAGAGAGCTTCAGATCTCATTATGGATGGTTGTGAGTCATGACCATGGGAACTGAACTCAGGACCTTTGGAAGAGCACCAGTGCTCTTAACTGCTGAGCCACCTTGCCAGTCCCGTTGTTGTTTTTTTGAGACAGGGTTTCTCTATAGCTTTGCGCCTTTCCTGGAGCTCACTCTGTGGCCCAGGCTGGCCTCAAGAACTCACAGAGATCCGCCTGCCTCTGCCTCCTGAGTGCTGGGATCACAGGTCGCTGCCCAGCCCCTTTGCTTTCTTGAGATGGTACTGATGTAGGAGGGAGACTCCGCGGTGGTCTAGGCACACAAGTTGCCCACGCAACATGAGCAGACCCGAGGACCGTTTCTTTGGCTGTCACTGCTCCCCAGTCTGGCAGGAAAGGTTCACACAGTCCTGGGCTCAACAGCACCTGCCTTATCACAGTCACCTACGCTCACAGGCGCACACACGAGTGGAGAGTCTGCCCTGTCTAGTGAGGTTGCAGCAAGAGCCGCATATCTGAGACGAAAGGAGTGCTTCTTGGCAGCTCATCAGCTCACTTTTTCTGACGCAGGGTCTCATGGAGGCAGGCTGGCCTTGAACTCTTGACCCTCTGCCTCCACTGCCAGGCATGTGCCACCACACCTGCTCTATGTGGATCTGGGGATGGGATCCAGGCTTTAGCTTGTGCTGAGGGAGCCCCAGCCTCTGGTCTCAGCCTACAGCCCAGGCTGCCCTTAGGATTCTCCTGCCTTAGCCTGCCAAGTAAGTTCGTTAGGTAATCAGCAAGCCACCGCGATGGAAGTGAAGTGAGCGCCTGGTTCATGTGGGCAAGCTCCCTGCAGAGCTAAGTGGTGCTCTGGCCTTCTCTCTTCCTTTGAGGCTGGGAGGGACCTGGCTCCAGACTGCCAGCCAGCAGCCGTAGCGGCCGGGGCAACAAGAACCTGCACACTCATCTGCCCATGTACAAAATGCCAAGTGGACCCCTTGTATCCCAGTCTTAGGGGTCTCCTGGCACCCTTTGCCACCAAGGGCCTGTGTGGCCACTGTAACAGGCGGTCCCGGGCACAGGACCTGCACCATGGCCAAGTGTGCTCCTCTTAGGAGGCCTCCGTGTGTTTCAGTTTCCCAGGACAAGCCTGTGAGGGGACACAAGTGGCCACTCTACTTGTGTGTCTCATCGTGAGCGATGTTCCTGGGCTCAAATCCTAAATGACCACAACTTTAATCAAATGGCATTTAAAGCCTCCACATGCTCGACAGCCGCTCAAGGTCTGCAGCACCCTGTATTCTCGGTCATCTCTGCAAAGGTGGAAGATGGCAGCCTGACTCCTCGCCACAGCTGCACAGCTCCCGGGGGCCAGGGCTCTACTGCCCTCACAACAAGCTGCTGCCCTTCACCTCACAAAACACTCAGGCCAGGAGGAACCTGAGGCCTCAGGAGCCACGGGAAGTCTCAACTCACTCTGTGTACTGTGGCTTGTGGATCAAAGGAGATTAGCAGTGGGGACCCACATGGCTCCCATTATCCGCCCCCCTCCCATCCTCATAGGAGCTGGCTAGGCATAACTTCCCGTCACCAACCTGGGTCTGGGTCCTCCAGCTTCTCCTTGAGCCGTGGGAAGGCAGGACGCAGCGACTCGGGGTACTTGAGGAACACCTTGTACATGATCAGCACTGCCTTCTTCCTGATGTACGGCTTCGTGTGAGACATCTGTGGGTACACTGGGGTGGTCGGCAACTCACCTGTCCAGGAGTCACCCAGCACCTCTGACTCTTTCACACCCCACCCCCTCCAACCAACCTAAAGCAGGTCCTTCTGCCCCTGCTCTCACATTAGCCTGGCTCAGGCCCCCGCTCCCACGTTAGCCTGGCTCAGGCCAGCCTCCCTCCTGCATTAGACTGCTGGACCCACAGAGAGTGCAAAGCCACTTGGAAAGTTGGTCTGGTTATTACGGGTAGCCCTGTCCCCAGGCTGCCCTCACTGGAGCCCCTCCAGGTCAGTCTTGGAACCTGAATTGGCAGGGGTACCCTTATCTCGTCAGGCTCCAGGCAGGCCCTGCATGCTCTCTAGTCACAGGGCTGGCAGCTATGTGGAAAGCCTCACAAGCCCTACTTCTACCCAATGGGCTGGACAATCTGTCACAACAGCTGCAGTCACCACAGAAAGGGCCGATGGGCATGGTGGGTCCCAGTGGAGCTCTGTTTACTGTTTACAACAGGTACCTGCTAGATCTGGGTGGGACAGCGGTCTCGCGCGCGCACGCGCGCGCACACACACACACACACACACACACACACACACACACACACACACACACCCCGTACTGATGAACTTTGAGACCACCAGGCAGGATCCAGGGGACAAACCCAAGGCTGACTTTTGCTCGGTCCTATCCACCCCGGCCACACACAGCCACTTCAAGGGCCTGTTTCTGTCTCGTCAGAATGAGGGCTCAACTCTGGGCATCACCAGATGAAGGTAAAGGGGGGTGTGGACACACACAAACTTACCAGGGTCATGATGTCGTTTGCCAGGTCTCTGGCAAGATCTGGGGTGACAAAACAGGACAGACCAGTCAGTGCCACTCCAGTGTCGTACTGGCTAGGGCTGCTCAGGTCCTGCAAGGGGATGGCAGGAATGTCAGTGCAGTCCCTTGGGACTATCTGAGGTCTGTATCCCAGCCGCCCTGCATCCTAGCATGAGGGGCATTTTACAGCTCCTCTGCTGTCATCAACAGGAACTGGGACACAGGTCAGAGGCAGAGGACCAGAAGGCTCTGCATGGAAGCCAACAGGTCTCTGAGCTTCTTCGAGGACAGAGGCTACTTTGTAAGTCTCAACTCCTAGGCAAGGACTGCCCAGCTCTCGGCAACGCTGTAGGGACCTGCTTCTACTCAGCCACTCCCCGACGATACCAGGCACATTCTGGACCGATGCTGAGTTCATCCTCCTAATGAGCAGGGGACCTGAGGCAGAAGACCCAGGTGGTAGCTGTCCCACCTCATCTTCTGGGGCCGACCCCCCGCTCTCACTGAAGCAGGGCACCTGTCACTAGAAGGCTCATCCTGTGGGGGCCACACTCACTTTCCAAGGGCTCCCCAGCTATGTATGTCGCGGGTACACCAGGCCCACGGAGTGACAATTAACACACACTGTAACCTTTAAGGCCTTTCCCTGTGCAGTGGGCTCAAACAGCTTCAGAAGCTATGCTCAGCCCTGTCCTCAGAGGCCAGACTTCAGTGTCACCTCCCACAGGGACAGAGAAGCAGCAGTGAGCAGCCAGAGCACTGCCCTCCTCCTAACAGGAAAGGCATCAGAAGACACGAAGAGGATCAGAATGGCCTGGAGCTTGGCCTTGAGAGAGCCCTAGCCCCAGGTTCCAGGCTGTTTTAAGCTGCACAGGGACTGCAGAGGTCTGGGATTTGTGCCTGTGTTCAGTCGGCACGCAAGTCCCTGCTGCACAGACACCAGGTTCCTGCCAGGACATCAGCAAATGCTGAGGACAGCAGTAACTCCAAGCTTCTCTTAAAGAGCCAAGCTCCCATGTCTCTTACAGAGGGGGGCCTCACACACTGGAGGCACACAGACAGCTAGATACTGATGTAGCCAGAGCCAGTGTCAGCCCAAGCCAACCCCAATCACCTCTGCATCCCACTTCCCTTCCTCCTAGAGCCCCATTCCCCCTCAGAGTCCTCTCAGATTCAGTTTCTCCACACAAGGCCCACCCATCCAGGACCTTGTTCCTTTAGAAGGCCCCACCCACTTGCGCCCCTGCTGCTCCCAGAAGGACCAAGTCACACAGACCCTTGCTCCTCTCAAAATGTCTGGCCAGCCCAGGATCTGCTCCTCCAAGTACTCTGGCTCACCCAGGCCTCCTGCTGGACTCCATAAACCAGACACACTACCCACGTGGCCTGCTGCCATGGCACCACAAAACCCTGCACCTCCAGCCCCACCCTCAGCCAGGCTGCGTCCTCATTAGCACCATGAACCACCTATTCGTTCCTCTGCCACCTGCCACAGACACTCCTAAACCCGTCCCAGCCCCCAGCTCCCACTGCAGGGGTCCTGCCCTTACTCCAGCATTTGTGAACACGGGTGTGCCCTAGGACAGAAATCACAAATGGGCTAGCCACACACTGAGGGGGGCAGCATCACCCTGCAGGAAGGGGCAGGGCGTGGTCAAGGACATCCCCCAGCACTGGGAGCCTCCTAAGAGCCAGGTCAGCCTAGAGGAACCCAGTGTGGAGGTGGAGGGACGGTCTGTGCTGCCCTGCAGCACTAAGCAGCACCAAGCAGGGGTGGGGAGGGGCATGTGCAAAGCTCCAGCCTCCAGCCCGCCCAAGCGTGATAGCTCATGCCTGCTGAGACACAGGGGAGATAAGCAGTAACACGGCCCTCAGCAGTCGCCTTCTGTGGCTCATTTGAGTGGCAGGAAAGCACCAGGGCCTACCTTTCGGATCTGGTTGGTGGTCAGCATAATGACATCGGTGCCTTCATGGAAGCACTGGGAGGCGGCAAGGTAGCCCACACGCTGCAGAATCAAGAGCCACAGAGTCAGAGCCACCTGGAGCCCACGGGGCCATTGCAGCCCCACCAGGAGCACCTAGCAAACCCATGTAGACAAAGGGTGACAGCAGGGGGCACCTGGGTCTCCAGGAGCTCCTACTGAGGGGGACAGGCATTGGCAGAGGTCCAAGGTATCCACCCTAATGCCCCTCCCAGCAGACAGACAGTTCTACATACACTGCTGCACAC
The DNA here is from genome assembly GCF_903995425.1 of Onychomys torridus. Lineage (NCBI taxonomy): Eukaryota > Metazoa > Chordata > Mammalia > Rodentia > Cricetidae > Onychomys > Onychomys torridus. The sequence goes on from NC_050463.1 coordinate 1,833,348, forward strand.
ATGCACACAGGCAGACAGACCCCTGGCGCTCATTCTGATGATACACCACTCTGTCCCTCTTTAGGGACTTGCTTGGAGGCTTGGGTGCATTTAGCGTGTGGCACACATGCATGAAGTAAAACAGGGAATGGGAAAAAGTCAAAAGGACCAGTGTGCCCAACTGTGTCTCCCAGAGGCTAGGCAGGAAATGACTCACCATGACAATGACCCCACAACTAGGTGTCACAGCCCCTGGGACAGCAATGCTGACCAGCCTTGGCCACCTGGGCCACGTAGGCTCCAATCAAACACCACTACTGTTGCACAGGTGGCACACTCTGTCATGGCAACACTCAGGAGGCAGAGGCAGAAGACTGTTGTTCAAGACCAATCTTAGCTACAGAGGGTTCGAAGCCAGTCCATAGTATAAAAAGCCACAGCCATCCCTACTAAGCAGTGTCAAGCTGGGCAGTGGTGGTGCACGCCTTTAACCTCAGCACTGGGGAGGCAGAGGCAGGAGGACCTGAGTCCACAGAGCGAGTTCCAGGACAGCCAGGGCCACACAGAGAAACCCTGTCTCAGAAACAAACCCAACCCAACCCACAACGTGTCACTTGCCAGTAGTTGGGGGGGAGAGCGGGTGCCAACTGAGGTTCAGGGTGTTGGCCCACCAGGGGGTTGCCTCAGATAGATGATTCTTAGGTAGGCAACCCCCACCCCCGTGGCCGAACCTTTTGCTTCTGATGTGTCTTTGTGTGCTTGCTGTTGCTTTGCATGGCTGAATTGGGTGTGGGGAAATTCCCCACTGCACGTAAGATAATGTGTTTATCTCACTGGAAATATCCCCACTACTGTATATTTTTATCTTCTAATTGTTAATAGTAATGTTATCCTATACAGAGCCTTGATGAATAAAAGTACATACAAAGACATGTTTTTCAGCTAAGACCTTTGAGCTCCACCTTAGAAGCTGCTTCAGGTAGGAGCTCAGTTTAATGATTAAAGAACAATTGAATTCTCCAGCAGCTAGCCCTAACTCATTAATGCTTACAAGACAGACACAGGGGGTTGGGGATTTAGCTTAGTGGTAGAGCGCTTGGGGTTCAGTGCTCAGCTCTGAAAAAACCAAACAAAACAAAAAACCAAAAAACAACAACAACAAAAAACAGACAGACACAGGTCTCAGTGTCCTTGTACCCATTCCAGCCCAGCCCTCAATTCCCAATACAAGAAACTAGTGATGAGGGGCTGGAGAGATGGCTCAGAGGTTAAAAGCACTGACTGCTCTTCCAAAGGTGCCGAGTTCAATTCCCAGCAACCACACGGTGGCTCACAGCCATCTGTAATGAGATCTGGCGCCCTCTTCTGTACCTTGACCTTAAAGAATCCTTATGGGCCGGGCGGTGGTGGTGCACGCTTGTAATCCCAGCACTCAGGAGGCAGAGGCAGGTGGATCTCTGTGAGTTCGAGGCCAGCCTGATCTACAGAGATAGTCCAGGACAGACTCCAAAGCTACAGAGAAACCCTGTCTCGAAAACAAAACAAAACAAAACAAAACAACCAGAATCCTTATGGAAAACAATGATTGTTTTGCTACTGAGGAGGCCTTATGGCCACCCCACAACTTTGGTCACAAGACACCTCAGGCACACCTGGGGCTCTTGTATTCTTGTGTACTGCCCACAATGCATACTGAAGGACTAGGGCCATAGAGGCCTGTGACATGTACATAAAGTTGAGGTTAGGGACCCTGGTGAGGAACTACTTTATCTAACAGTCTACAAATATGCCTCTGTAGGGCTGCTGTTCACATGAGCCTGGAGCCAGCTGAGTGCAGCCCAGCAGTCCTCAGAAGGGCTGGTAAATACAGAAGGAAACAGTCAGAGACTGTGCCAGCATCTTCCCAACCTCAAACAGGAAAGTCTAAGCCTCGCTCGTGCCAGGGACTCCCTGAGCCCGAGCTGCCTAGAGGCTGGTCCCTACAGGCTAGGATTACAGCTGGGCATCCTGGGGCTCCGTATGGCCGACCAATGCTTGACAGAACAGGGTGACCCTTCAGCAGGCTTGTCATGCTGGCATTCTCCTCTGCTGCTGTTGTTTAAAGATACGGTCTCATACTGTAACAGACTGGGTAGAACGCACAGTAATCCTCCCGTCTCAGCCCTCCATGTTCTAGAATTATAAGAGCATGCTGCCACATCCAGCATTTTGCTTTTTTGTTTTCCTGCATCAGCAGCTCCTTGAAGTGTTGATGGAGGGCTGGTGTCTGTCTGCAAGGACGGGGCAGTAGGAATGACTGCAGGCACAGAGGGCAGCTGGTACCCCACCTGTCCTCCAGGCAGAAGCCATGGACACCCGTCTATCTCAGCCCATCCCCACTGGCAGCAGGAAGGCTGTCTCCCTTCCACAGCAGAAGCAATGGCAACAGGACACCCCCTCAAGGACACCCCCTGCTGGAGGAGCCCTCCTCCCTCGGGAATTTCATACACAGCACACCTGCCTGCCAGGTGCTTTGGGTCCTCACCTTGAATGTGAACTTGGAGGCACTCATGACTTCGATGATGTTGAAGGCAGCCCAGCTGATGTCGTACCCGAGCATCTGTAACTGTTAAGAGGGCAACCACGGTAGTTTGTACTCAGGGGACACCAGGGCAACGGTCCCAACCACCATGGGAGCACTCACAGCACAGGTGAAGAACAAAATGCATTCAGTCTGAACATGAAAACGGCATCCACTGCACACCCTTGGGGAGTTTTACATTCTCTTCCTAACAAATGACTGACAAGGCTGGTCGTGCTGGGGGGGAGCTTCTCAGGGTGGAGCCCTGCCTAGAATCCCCCAGTGAGGGAGGGGTGGCTCAGAAGAAGAGTCCCTGCCTGGAAACGTGAAAGACTGGGTTTCCAACCCAGCACTTAAAACAATTAACAATCTAAGGAAAGGAAGCAAAGTCTAAGGAAACAAGATCATTCAGCACTGAAGAGCATGACCACTCACAGATGAGAACGTGTTGGTACTGTGTGAAGTCCCCACACCAGGGCACATGCAGCTATGGTCATCTGTGACCCAGCACTCGGAAAGCTATGGTAGAAACCTGGAGTCCGCCAACTCCAGACACATAGTAAAAATACAAAGATGATAGAGCAATAAACATAAAACAAATCCTTTTAAAAATTAAATAAGGAGTTGGGGATTTAGCTCAGTGGTAGAGCGCTTGCCTAGCAAGCGCAAGACCCTGGGTTCGGTCCTCAGCTCTGAGGAAAAAAAAAAAATTAAATAAATAGCCAGGTGGTGGTGGCGAATACCTTTAATCCCAGTAATCCCTGTACTTGGGAGGCAGAGGCAAGCAGATCTCTGTGAGTTCAAGTTCAGCCTGGTCTACAGAAAGAGTTCCAGGACAGGCTCTAAAACTACACAGAGAAACCCTGTCTCGAAACAAAACAAAAAATAATTAAATAAATAAATAACCAGGCATAGTAATTCACACTGCTAATCCTAGGATTTTGGAGGCAGAGGTGGGTGGATCTCTGAATTCGAGTCCAGCCTGGTCTACAGAGCAAGATCCAGGACAGCCAGGGCTGCACAGACAGAGAAACCCTGACTCAGAAAACAAACAAACAAACAAACAAACAAAAAAAAAAAAAAAGTAAGTTGTAGCTGCCTAATAGAGCATGTGCCTCAAGGTTACCAGGCCCTGAGTTCAATCCAAACACTGCTCAAACATTGCTCAAAAAGCAAGGGGACCCGCAAGAAGGCTCAGCAGGAAAAACAGCTGAGGCCAAGCCCAATGTCCTGAGTTTGAGTCCCGTCATTCCAATAACTGAAAGCCAGGCCCTGCAAGTTGTCCCTTATACAAGCATCATGCCATACTTGCACACACAGAAAAGGAATCTGTAATTCTAAAAATTAAAAAAGAGCTAGTATGATGGCCCATGCCATTAATCTCAGGAGGCAGAGGTAAGTGGATCTCTGTGAGTTTGAGGCCAAGTACAGAGTGACTTCCGGGACAGCCAGGGCTATACAGAAAAATCCTGTCTCCGAAAATAAACAGAAAAGGGCAAGCTCTCCCACAATGGCTAGTGAACTACCTTTAGACGGCCTTGTGGCACACTCCAGTACTGACAATCAGCATGGTACCTCGCCTCCCAAGCTGAGGAGGAACGGAGCAGAAGGGCAGCCACATCCACCTACACCTGCCAAACCCAGAGAAGCCAGGCTCCCCAGCACTTGCCACGCACCCAGCCTGCACCAGTCACAGGAGCACCAGGCAGGACTCTGCATAAGCCTTGTGCTGCACACAACAGCAATGTGTGGTGGACAGACGGACAGGCGGACAGGCAGGCAGGACCACGGGGGAGGCACTCACATAGGTGAGCTTGCATACAGCGTTGGCCTTCACGGCGATGTTGTCCTGCTTCAGCTCCTGCTTGATCTCGTCAATGCACTGAGAGATGTACTTGGCCTGGGTGGGAGACAGTAATGTGATGGTGGGACACTGAGTGTGGCCAGTGAGAGGCTGTCACAGGTGTTCAGGGAGGTGGGCAGGAGGACGCAGACGTGGAGCCAGCCTGGTTGCAGAGCCCTGAACCAGGGCTGCTGTTCCTCAGGTAAGCACACAGTCCTGAGCTGTGTGTCAAAGCCCAACTGGGCACCTGTTTATTCTCTACTGGTGGGAAAAGTCCACAACTGGAGAATGTAGAGGTAGGAGGTAGACACACAGGACTGGAAGAGGCTAGTGACTGCTCTAGGTGACAGGGCTTCAACTGGGGAAGGTAGACTATTCTGGACCACCTATTTGACCCCCTGCTACAGAGCCCACTGAACCCCTTTCCCTCCCACGGGCTGCTCTGCACAGCCGCACTCACTGGCATTCACCCTGGCCTCCCCCACTCCCCTGGCACAAGCTCAGCAAATCTAAAACAACTTCTTGGGCCAGATGGGTCAACCCAAGAGAACTGAGGCACAAAGTCCAGAGACGGTCAGATGTGGGCCCTAGGGGAGGCGCTGAGGTGTGGCCATAGCAGGGTATGGAGGACCAGCACATCTGCTCAGGAACCTGGCTGTCACCACCAGGGCTGCCCCGCCCCCTCAGCTGACACACTCCAGAGCTGTCAAACCCCAGAACCCCCACCTCACCCCTGTGGGCATGTGTGGGTAGCAGGTTCCATCCCAACACCCTGTGAAGCTAACCTAACAGGCTGTGAGACCACCACTGCCCAGGGTTTCTTGTCCCTACCATGGGCCACAGGGAGGAACCACAGGTGCTCAGCACCCTCTCAACAAGATTGATTGATTTTGTTCTCTTGGGTCTGTCTGTTTCAAGACAGAGTTTCATGTAACCCAGTTACATGAAATGCAGTGGAGGCCTGCACTGAACCCCTGACCCCCCTGGAATCGCAGGCCCGGGCTACCAGAGTACTTCCCTGAATATTTTATGATCTAGACTGAGTCCAATGGAACCAGTGTCACCACAGCCCGCCTGAGGTAACTAAACGCCACTTAAGGATCCTCGTACCACCCTGCTGCAGGAATGACCTCGCCTCTCCCTCCGAAGACGCAGGGCTGAAAAGGGGAAGAACTCCAGGCCAGCCCTCCATGGAAGGGATGGACCCTCGGCTGGAGGTAGGGTGGGGCTTGAAGAGGAAACCAAGGAGGAACTCCAGGAGTGCCAGAGTTCAGCCTGGCAAGTGACGCCTGCCCAAATCCTTAAGAACAGCCTTCCAGCAGGACCCAGGAGCTGGATATTCCCAGTCCCTGTAATAATCTCCTGGTTTTAAGGAGAGAAGGCCACTGCTGCCCAAAACACAACCTAAAGTGACTCCACGACCCAGCTCTGGTGGAGCAAACCTGTAATGAGCACCTGGGAAGCCGAGGCAGGAGGACTACCTCAAGTTCCAGGCTAGGCTGGACCACATAGCAAAGTCCCTGACTCAAAAACCCAAATCCAAGAGGGGCTGTAGCGCTGACTGCTCTTCCAGAGGTCCTGAGTTCAATTCCCAGCAACCACATGGTGGCTCCCAACCATCTGTCATGAGATCTGGCGCCCTCTTCTGGCATAAAGTGTACACGCAGATAGAGCACTCAGACACTAAAAAAAATCTTAAAAAAGAAAAGGATAGGTGGGGGATAGCTCGGTGGGTAAAAGCTCTGCTCATGCTGAAGACCTGAGTTCAATCACAAGAGTGCATGTGCAGTCCTAGTGCTCTGACATCAAGATGGAGGCGGAGACAGAAACTCCAGGAGCACACAGACGGGAGCCTGTGCACACAGCAACACCAGAAACTGCCCCCCACACGAGTGTGAGGACTCTGATGTAAATTAATTGACCTAGTGGATTTTTACAGCCTTGGTACAAGAGCTGAGGCTGTTGAGTGTGAATCCAGAAGGAACAGGACACAATAAGGGAAACTGTTTTCAAAACAGCGACTCAGCCCCTCCCCCACTCATCTGGTGAGAGACAAACTCACACTTCAGTCAGGAGTGGTGACACACGCCTTTAATCCCAGCACTTCAGAAGGCAGAGGCAGGAGGATCTCTGTGAGTTTGAGGCCAGCCTGGTCTACAAAGAGAGTTCTAGAACAGCCAGGGCTACACAATGAGACCCTGTCTCCAAAAACCAAACTAACAAAAATAAGAAAGAAAAAAAAAAAGGAAGAAGAAAAGAAACTTGCAGTTCAAGCCGCAGCACGGGGCTGCAGGTGCTCAGCAGTGAAGGGCACTGGCTACTCTTCCATAGGACCAGGGTCTGACTCCAGCACTCACGTGGTAGTTCACAACGTCTCTAATTCCAGTTCCAGGGGATCTAATGCCCTCTTTTGGCCTCTGCAGGCACTATGTGCCCATGGCGTACAAACATGCACCCCCTTACCCCAACCATCATGAGATACCCATGCCTCTGCCAGTTCCTCCCTATGCAAGTCTCCCCACTGCATGTGCCCAAAGAAGCCAAGTTTAGACAAGCTCCTTCCTGCTAGGCATGATGGCACACGCCTTTAACCTCAGCACTCAGTGGCAGGCGGATCTCTGTGAGTTTAAGGCCAGCGTGGTCTACAAAACAAGTTCCAGGACAGCCAGAGCTACATAGTGATACCCTCTCAAAATACAAACAACAGCAACAAGGCTGTGTTCCTGAAAACCAACTCTGCAAGCTGTCCTTCAACCTCTACAAGGACACTGTGGCCGGGCTGGGCTCTCCTGTGGCTCCAGGCGCATCCCTGTCACCCCAGGACTTAAACAGCGGATAGAGGCAGAAGGATCTCTAAGTCTGAGGCCAGCCTGAGCTACAGTGTGAGACCCTGTCTCTAAAGGAATGAAAACCAAGCTTGACCCACTGAGTTTGACCCCTTGAAACAGCATAGTGGAAGTAGAGGGAGAGAGACAACAAAACAAAACAAAACAAAACCAGGGCAGGCACACTTTCTCCAGATTTTTTTGTGGTGCTGGGGAAGAAGCCCGAGGCTTGCTCATCACTGTGTGTAGCCCAGGCTGGCCTTAAAGGTGGAACTTCTTTCAGGTGTGGTGGCCATGCCAGCTGGCTTTGTGAAAGAGGGGGCGGCCAAACCCAGAGAAGCCAGGCAGTAACCAATGGCCCAGCTTGTACTTCCTGGTTGAGCGCTGAAATCCAGGGTCCCTAGGTGAGCCTGGCAAGGGCACCCGTCACAAGAAACACAGAAAAACCCAAGTGTCCAATAAGGACTGTACCAGCCTGCTCATAAGCAGGCAGGTGTGGCACGAGGGGCTGGGAAGCAGTGTGTCTCCCATTCTGGGAGACAGGCATACTTTAGGCCAGGAATTGGTCCATGTGGGCATATCCTCATAGGCCACAGGAGCATCCCTGGGCTACTGTCTAGACATGGCAGGGCTGTCTCTCTTCTGTGGCTCTAGGGAGCACCCACACCCTGCTTGCTCCGGCATTCAGAAGTTCCACACCCTTAGCTCAAGGCTCCTTCCTTCCCCAGAACTGGCAGCAGTCTTCCCAAGCTGCCCCACCTCCCGCCTTCCTGCCTCCCTCTGAGGACCCAATGGTGAAACTGAGCCCACATGACCCAAGATGATGCCCAGATCAGGGTCCTCGGTTTGATCCCATCTGCAGTCCCTTCTGCCACTGGAGGGCACATGTCCAGTCTCACAATTAGTAAATGGGCATCTCTGGTGGACAAAAGTCACCTGAGGCCACCCAAGTCACCCGAAGTCAGAGCAAGACTGAGCTAGGTAGGAGCTGTGGCTCCCATGGTTACAGCAGAGAAACCAAGAGATGGAGAAGCAGCTCCACCTGCAACACAGACAAGGGAATGCGATGAGCTCCCCTGGGGGCGTGGTCAGGGTACAGCCACGCCTAGAATCCCCAGTGAGGGGCTAGAAGGATGTCGGTCAGGGGTAAGGAACAAGCCTAGAATTGGTCCCGAACTGCCAGTGCCACAAAAACACCAACCTAGGCAATGCAGCAACACTGTCTAAAAGCAAAAAAAAGGGAGAGAGCGCATCAGCCATTTGTGCTGGGCACAGAATGTGCAGGAAAAGAATGGCCAAGGCAGAGCAAAGGACACCGACAGCCTCAGGCACAGGTCACCTCAGGGCCCAAGCCTCATAAACAACCACGAGCTCCTTCCTAGTCTGTCAAAGAGCCTCGCTAGCATTTATGACAAGCAAGAGTCCAACGCAGGACCTGGAGCAGCCACTGACACAGGACAGGACTGCATACACCTGGGTTTTAACTGAAACAGTTACTTTGAGTGGCTAGGTAGAAACATGCTATGGTGGTAGTCAAATCCAACACAGCCAGGCTATGGTGCGGGAATGAAGCCTAGTCACTAGCTAAAGCAGAATAGTAATGGCCCTGGCACACGGGCACAGATGAGTGGAGTCAATCCCCCTCCTTCCTGAGCCAGGCTGAAGGTCTGGGAGACAGGAGTTGGGATGTCACCATCAGTCACTAATGGGTTGTCACAAGCACCAGGCAGCACTTCTGGTTCTGGAAGGTCCTAGAAACTTCCAAGAGGCAGACAACGGAGCAGTACCAACACAGGCAAGGAATATCTTCTGGAAATCTCTAACTCCCAGCCTGACAGACACTGCCAGAGGAAAGACACATCTCCACCTGACCAGTGGAGCTTCCCACCAGAGAGGAACAGCTAAAACCCCATGAGACAGCTACATCAGCATCTCAGAAACAGTCAGGCTGGCCTGACTGCACCTCACAGACCGGCCAGTGCCCAGAGAAACCTACAGGAGAAGGAGCTGAGCTAAGAGCAGCTGGGGGTTTGGAGACAGAGGAACGCAGGCCAGGAGCAGTGCAGGGGGGCTGGCAGGGAGGGTGTGAGCTGTGGGTAAGCTCTCTGTGGAGCTTGTGGTGTGCTTTCATTTTAACTTTCGGCAGGTACCTGGGGTAGAGGCCAGGGCCTCATGCCACGATGGAAGTGGCTGCTCTGTAGGAGTCGGAGAACTTGACTGGGAAGGACACTTTCTGTTTGTATTTAATAACACCAAATGTGTGTTTTAAAAAAAATAAAAGTTTTAAGAGGATAAGTGCGGCACACCTTCAATGCCAGCACTCAGGAAGCAGAGGCAGACAAGTCATAGGATGTAGCTTACCCATAGAGCACTACCAAGTACCCGTAGTGTCCCAGGTCACAGCCGGCGGGAGGTGACAAGAGAGAGGTGACTCACCAGTTAAGAGGGCTGGTCTTGAAGAGGACCTGAGTTTGGTTCCCAGCACCCATATTGGAAGCTCACTACCACTTGTAACTACAGCTCCAGCAGATCCAATGCCCTCACCTGGCTCTGCAGGAACCCACACACATGGTACACGATACACACATGTAACATAAAGGAAAGTAATCTTTAAAAAAGAGAGCCAAGCAGTGGTGACGCACACCTCTAATCCAGCACTCAGGAGGCAGAAGCAGTCAGATCACTGAGTTTGAGGCCAGCCTGGGCTACACAGCAAGTTCCAGGTCAGCCAGGGCTACACAGAGGAAACCCTGTCTCGAAAAAACAAAATTAAAGCTGGGCAAGTGATGGTCACTGACTACATGGCTTCTGCTGCAAAGCTGGCCAGCAGGCACTGCCCGGCATCAGCACCCCCAAAGGACACTTGCAGTCAGCACTGAGCCCCCAACAACACACTCAGAACCTTGTCAATGGTCCCCCGAGCAGGAGCGACTGACCAGCCAGGGTGGGAGAGACGGCTCAGCAGTTAAAGATAGGCTCACAACCAAAATCTTAGAGTGGCCAGCCAGCCAGCGCAGAAACCGTGTGAAAACTTGAAGGGCTTTCTCTGCCTGCCTCGCTCTGCACTACTGACAGCACTTCCCACATTGTACACACGCGTGTGAGTGTAATAAAACCTGGTGTTATAGACACTATGCACCAGTTCAGAACAAGTGCCTCCGCCTTTACCCCACAGACACCTGTGGGGCGGCACAGTCCATCACACCGATTCTCAATGAAGATATGCGCCTTGGGGGTGGGGAAGATGGAGGATGTGAAGAGCAAAACACAACATAGGTTCCTGAGGACAGGGCACACATCCCTCAAAATCCGTCACCCCAGCACTGGGAAGGCTGAGCCAGGAGAATCTGAGCTTCAAGCCAGCCTGGGTTATGTCTCTGGCTAGAGCCTGTCCAAGGTACAAAAACTAGAATGTGGCCTCTCCTGGAGTCGTGCAACAGGCTTCCCAGAGGACACTCACTGAATGAGGAGGCATGAGGAACGTGGAATCCCTTTCTCTCAGAGCAGAGAGGGCCACACGAGAGCACGGAGGAAATTGCAAGTTTCTCAGCAAAATGCAAGCCAGCCAGCTATTCCCACTGTAGCCAGGGGGGGCAGGGAAGGTCCAAACCAGAACAAGATGGGGGGGGGGCAGCGAAGGGGGCTACCGAGAGATGACCGCCCCAGTCAGGGGCCTGCTTCCTGCTCTGCCAAACTGCAACCAGGGGCCAGCAGGTACCTGTCATGGACGTCCTCTTCCAGGATGGCCTCCCTGCCCAGGAGGAGGAGGCCTGTGTAGGCCTGTGTCCTTCCAGAGCCAGGCACTGGGCGGCCACTATCTCACTTCTTCCTTAATCTAGGTCACAGGCTGGGGGGAGGAAAGGAAGCGCTGCTCGTGGTCACAGCTTAACTTCTGGAAAAACCGCTTCTACACCCGGACTTTTGCCTTCTGTGAGCTTGCAGCTCCGAAGTCAGGCTTCCCCAGTGCAGGACACCCCGGGTCCCTGGCTTACGGGGACTCGGGCTGCAAGCACTGCTAGTCCAGTGTGGGGACAGGCCCCGAGACCTGGCAGCGTTCCCAAGCCAGCCCCAGCCAGCCACCGGGGCCCGTGCTCTCCTGACTGACACCCGCAGACCCCGGCGGGTCCCGCTTCCTCAATATGGGATGCAGAGGCAAGCTCTGGCGGCAGAACTTCGCCTAAGCACGTGTCTGCGCTGGCTCGCTGGAAGGCCGGGCCCCTCCCCGCAGGGAAACTGAGGCTCGAGGGGTGGCGCTCCCTTTGCAAGACCTAGAACACCGGAACCTTTGGGACAGCGCGGGCTGCACGAGGCTCAGGGAGCGGCCTCGGTTTACCCCGGCGGGCGGGCGGGCGGCGGGGCGGGCGGCGGGGCGGGCGGCGGCGGCGGGGTCGGCGGGCGGCGGGGCGGGGTCGGCGGGCGGCGGGGCGGGGTCGGCGGGCGGCGGGGCGGGGTCGGCGGGCGGCGGGGTCGGCGGGGCGGGCGGAAGCGCCAGGCGGCCCCCGCGCCGGCTCACCTCGTCCTCCTTGTGGTTGCGGATGCCGCGGACCAGGTCCTGCAGGTTCTTGTCGAACATGCGGTCGATGCTGCCCTTGACCATCTTGAGGGCCATCGCGGCGGCCCGCGGGCTGCGGCCTCCGACGGGAACGCCGCCGCCGCGGCCCCGGGCGGCGCGGGGACCCGGAGACCGCACCCCAGGCGCGCGACGCGCTGAGCTTCCGGCCGCCGCGCAAGGGGCGACGTGCAGGCCAGAGCGACGGCTGCGGCCGGGGGCCAGTCAGAGGAGAGGGGCGGCGAGAGAGGCCCGCTTCCACAGAGCCCTCGCTCCCCAGCTTAGTGCCGCTCGCAAATGGCGACCAAGATGGCGGCGGGTCAGCTGACGGAGAGCCTCGGCGTTCCGAAGCCCCGCCCCACCTGGAAGCCGCACCCCCGCACTGCGGTTTCCTTGACAACCACACGCCACCCAATAGAAAAGCAGATACCGCCCTCCGATACCTGCGAGGCCCACCCCTTCCTGTGCAGCTCCCTGCCGTCTCATTGGTGAGCAGGAACTCCACCGACGTTCTAACCACGCCCCCTAAGGCGAAGCGAGCCGCAGCGGCTCCCCACCCCACTGAATGACAGCAGTGGGCGTGGTCTGGCGTGGGCGTGGTGACGTGAGGGCGGAGCTCCCACGTGGAACTTACTCCGCAAGTTCCTTGCGAAGTATGCAGCTCCGTCTTTTCTTCTTTTTTTCTTTTTTTGTTTAGTTTTTCGAGACAGGGTTTCTCTGTGTTACTTGGTGCCTGTCCTGATCTCACTCTGTAGCCCTGGCTGGGCTCGAACCTGCAGAGATCTGCCAGGCTCTGCCTCCCCAGTGCTGGGATTAAGGGCGTGCACCACCTCCTGGCTCAGCTCCGCCTTTTCTAAATCTTAGAGATGACGCGGCGGGAATCGGAGTCTCAGAAGTCCGTCACAACGGCAGTGCAGAGGCTGAGAACGGAGCAGCAGGGGTTGCCGGCCAGCCTGGGCTATGTGAAACCCTGCCTGAAAGTACCAACACAAGGCTTGGGGCTGGCTCCGGAGGCAGAGCAGGGGGTTCTATTCCCTGCACCCCATCAACCTCCCTGTCATCCTAGCAGGTAGAGGCAGGAGAATCTGGAGTTCAGTGCCAGCCTTGAATACTGTAGTGGCTATACACAAACGTAAACATGAAGGGTGGGAGACTGACACAGGAGTAATGCCCCGCCTTTAATACCCCAGGGAGGGGCTGGGGCGTGGTCAGGGCGGAGCCCCGCCTTTAATACCCCAGGGAGGGGTGGGGGCGTGGTCAGGGCGGAGCCCCGCCTTTAATACCCCAGGGAGGGGCTGGGGGCGTGGTCAGGGCGGAGCCCCGCCTAGAATCCCCATTGAGGGAGCTGGGGCCGTGGTCAGGGAGCCCCGCCCAGAATCCCAGTGAGGGCTGGGGGCGTGGTCAGGGTGGAGCCCCGCCCAGAATCCCAGTGAGGGGCTGGGGGCGTGGTCAGGGTGGAGCCCCGCCTAGAGTCCCCAGTGAGGGCTGGGGGCGTGGTCAGGGTGGAGCCCCGCCCAGAATCCCCAGTGAGGGCTGGGGGCGTGGTCAGGGTGGAGCCCCGCCTAGAGTCCCCAGTGAGGGCTGGGGCGTGGTCAGGGTGGAGCCCCGCCCAGAATCCCAGTGAGGGACTGGGGGCGTGGTCGGGGTGGAGCCCCGCCTAGAATCCCCAGTGAGGGCTGGGGGCGTGGTCGGGGTGGAGCCCCGCCCAGAATCCCCAGTGAGGGGCTGGGGGCGTGGTCAGGATGGAGCCCCGCCCAGAATCCCCGGTGAGGGCTGGGGGCGTGGTCAGGGCGGAGCCCCGCCCAGGATCCCCAGTGAGGGTTGGGGGCGTGGTCAGGGCGGAGCCCCGTCTAGAATCCCCAGTGAGGGCTGGGGGCGTGGTCAGGGCGGAGCCCCGCCTAGAATCCCCAGTGAGGGCTGGGGGCGTGGTCAGGGTGGAGCCCCGCCCAGAATCCCCAGTGAGGACAGAGGGTGAATGGCTCAGTAGCGAGTCTCGGATTCATGAAGCCCTCGAATCACCAACACTGAAAAATAAATGACAATAAATAAAAGTGGGGCTGGAGAGATGGCTCGGTGGTTAAGGGCACTGGCTGCTCTTCCAGAGGTCCTGAGTTCAATTCCCAGCACCCACATGGTGATTTAAAATCTTCTGTAACTCCACTTCCAGGGGATCGGGTGTCTCCTCGCATCCGCAGGCCCAGGCACAAAAGCGGCACGCAGACATTTGACCAAGTCACGTTTCTGTTGCTGTGAGCAGCACCATGAGCAAACCAACGTGTAAGAGAGTTTTGTTTTTGTTTTTGGTTTTGTTTGTTTCGAGGCAGGGGTTTCTCTGTGCATCCCTGGCTGTCCTGGATCTCACTCTGTAGCCCAGGCTGGCCTCGAACTCGCAGAGATCCGCCTGCCTCTGCCTCTGGGATTACAGGTGTGCGCCACCGCTGCCTGGCTAAAAGAAATGTTTAATGGGGCGTACAATCAGAAAATTAAGTCCTTGAAGGCAGAGTAACAGTGTGATGGCAGGACGAGCTGAGAGCTCAAGTCTTGAGCCACAGACAGGAAACAGAGATACTGGGAATGGCGAGAGTCTTTCCAGACCTCAGAGCTCCTCCTCAGTGACAGACTTCCCAGACAATCCGGAAACTAGAGACCACCACAGACACACACACCTGAAATAATAACAACAACAACAACAATAACAGTAAATAGAGATAGGGCTGAGTGATCTGTCAACGGTTATAAGATCCAGTACTGGTTTGGGGATTTAGCTCAGTGGTAGAGCACTTGCCTAGCAAGCTCAAGGCCCTGGGTTCGATCCTCAGCTCCAGAAAAGCAAAAAGAAGAAGAAGAAGAAGAAGAAGAAGA